>NC_064040.1:1500000-1612500 GCF_932526225.1 Nematostella vectensis
AGTGCTAATTTGCGGGTATGTTATTGTAGCCAATTACCTCTCGACGTCAATGGCGCGAAGTTCTGAACGCTCGCCTAGTTTGTCTTCTTATCTCTATTTAGTCATTACAAAGTATCGGTCTGTTATGTTCGCTCTCTCATCTCTCTCTTTAGGCATTACAAAATATCGGAATAGACCCGCAGAGCATGGCCATGGGCAGTGGGATCAGTGTCCCAAAGATCGCCTTTCTCTACTCAAGCAATAGCGGCAAATTTGTACGAATTCACAGCGCGCATGCGGATGGAGCAGGGAACAGGCAAGAAAACAAAGGTAAATACCCGAGTCTTTATCAGGTCAAGAGACCACACAGAAACAGAAGCACTGGCATAATGGAATACATACTTGAAAAACTATAACCCTCACGCATGCGAACTGGGTTACCGTGATTAATACAAATACTGTACAAAATTAATCGCTTGATCGCTCAAAAGTATCCGTGGAAGATAAATGAGATCATGTCTATTCATTGGGCAGCGTTTTGCAGCTTTCCTCGTGTAAATCACATCTTTCGACATTCATTAATATATTCTCCTTCCCTCTAGCCAAACTGATCATAGAGTCTACAGCATTTGGCGGTCAAGTGCGCGTCAGATCCTTTCACGATAATAAATACCTGTGTATAACAAGACATGGGGATATTAGCATTGAGGTAGGAGCTATTTCCTCGCAACACTCACATGCGACCGCATCGCCATTATCCCACGCGCGGTGCCTAACTCGCAGTATACGATCTGGTGAATTTCTTTAAGCGCCTTGTTTATCATCAAGTCTTATTCTACTCGCTAGCCATCAAAACCTGATACTCAGGGTACAATCATCGCGGTGCCTTACTCGCAGTATACGATCTGGTGAATTTCTTTAAGCGCCTTGTTTATCGTCAAGTCTTATTCTACTCGCTAGCCATCAAAACCTGATACTCAGGGTACAATTATCAAGACGCTATTTTCTCGGCCCGTCTTCCTGGGGCTCTACGAGCTTGTCGTACTCAAAATTGATGTAGGACAAAATAATAAATATGGGTGCTTATCAATAAGTACTAGCTATGATCGATTGCAAATAAATGTTGGACAAACAATTACGTATTTGCAGTAGAAAAGCGGAAATACTTCAAAACTTGATATAATTTTCAAAGTAAGCAAAAAAAAAATGCAAGGAAATACGATGAGGTAAAGTAGTGTTTGTTTTCCTGTAAGTTTTACCAAAAGGAAATATCACTCATTTAGATCAATCAACTAAACTCAATAGAGTTGCACTCACTTGAGGGCGAGGCACATCCTCCGGTAGAGGCAGCTTTGCTCTAGTGGCAGTAATCGTGCAGCTTAACGTCTCATCATTAAGTAAAATCTGCAAAGGGTTGTTAGCACGGATATGGACGTTCTAACAAAGTCAATTGGCGGAAAACTATCCCGGATGTTACCGGAAGTTCCCGCCTTATGCAAATCACCGATTTCTCGTCCATCTTTGTGTTGCACTTGGCGTGATTCCCTTTCCTCGTCCCCGGGAAATATTTCCATAGAAAATTAAAACCTTATGTTTTCTAGAAATGTGTAAAACAGAAATGTTTGGTCTGAAGAGCAATTCATTCTAATAAAAGAAAAAAAAAAGAAAGAAAACGAATTAACATCGTCAACATATTTTCATGTGGTGCTAAACGTTTCACTTCCTTACTAATGCTTTTTCCTATTCTCTTATAGGAATCGGTACTAGGGAGATCCCTCGACCGATGTGCGTTTATCCAGAAGCAACAGAAAGGGTTTACCGTCTTTATCTCCAAAATCCACAAAACATGGGCTCTTGGAGTTCGAAACGATGGAAGGATAAAGCCGGCGAGGAAAACAACATCAACTCAAAGAGCAGCACATTTTCTCGAGTTATAGATGACCGCGATTTCTAGAGTTATAGGATGACCGTGATTTCTAGGGTTATAGGATGACCGCAATTTCTCGAATTATAGGATGACTGCAATTTCTCGAATTATAGGATGACCGCGATTTCTAGAGTTATAGGATGACCGCGATTTCTCGAGTTATAGGATGACCGCGATTTCGCGAGTTATAAGATGACTGCAATTACTCGAGTTATACGATGACCGCAATTTCTCGTTTTAGAATGACCGCAAGTTATCGTGTTATAGGATCATTATGAGAGTAACATACTATGATAAAATATTTATTGCTTAAAAAATATTTTATATGTTATATGCTGACAAATTCTATGTAGACCTATCTTAAAGTTATTTATTATTTCATCTTTAAAAGAAAAAGATTGTAAATATTTATTTAAAGATTTTAGAAGTATGTATATTTTGGATAATTTTTATACAAAAGAACTATTTATTATCATTATAAGTTATATAAATTATTTGTGAATAAAAAAAATGAAAGCCTAAAAAAAGTCCTCAAGACAAGTACATAAGTATGTGTGTCAGGTATTTGAGTGTGTGTGACACGTACATAAGTATGTGTGTCAGGTATAAGAGGGTGCGTGACAAGTACATAAGTATGTGTCAGGTATAAGAGGGTGCGTGACAAGTACATAAGTACGTGTGTCAGGTATTTGAGTTTGTGTGACATACATTTTTATGTGTTAGGTATTTGAGTGTGCGTGACACGTACATAAGTATGTGTGACAAGTATTTGAGTGTGCGTGACATACATTATTATGTGTGTCAGGTATTTGAGTTTGCGTGACACGTACATTAGTATGTGTGTCAGGTATTTGAGTGTGCGTGACAAGTACATAAATATGTGTGTCAGGTATTTGAGTGTGCGTGAACGTACATAAGTATGTGTGTCAGGTATTTGAGTGTGCGTGACAAGTACATAAGTATGTGTGTCAGGTATTTGAGTGTGTGACACGTACATAAATATGTGTGTCAGGTATTTGAGTGTGCGTGACAAGTACATAAGTATGTGTGTCAGATATTTGAGTGTGCGTGACACGTACATAAGTATGGTGGCCGATCGCTGCCGTTCGATTTCTTTATTTTCTTGGAGGAAAAATCACATTTTTTTCATTAAAAAGCAAAATAAATTGTAAAACAAAAATAATTTAAAGCGAAATCGATGTTAAATGCAAACTAAATTGTAAAACCAAAACAATTTCAAAGCGAAATCAAAGTTAAAACCAAAATGAATTGTTAAACAAAGTATTCTGAAAGCGAAATCAAATCTAAAATCAAACTTAATTGTAAACAAAAACAATTTGAAAGCGAAATCAATGTTAAAAGCAAAATGATTATAAAATCTCGTCGGCCTATCGCTGCCATAGTATCCCATGGTGCACATCGGCCCTAAGCATAATAAAAAGCGAAGAGTACAGACTTTATTCTTCTAAACGCTTATTCGAGAGACCCCTTTCTTAGAGATCTGTCCCATTGGGCCTTGTTTTTGTCCCTAGAGAAACATTGCAAGGCAGCACGACAACGAAAACCTGTACAGGACCCGAAACGATCCCCAAAAGTACCCCAACTGATCCCGGGACCCGGAACGATCCCCAAAAGTACCCCAACTGATCCCGGGACCCGAAACGATCCCCAAAAAGTATGGATACAAAAGTACCCCAACTGATCCCGGGACCCGAAACGATCCCCAAAAGTACCCCAACTGATCCCGGGACCCGAAACGATCCCCAAAAGTATGGATACAAAAGTACCCCAACTGATCCCGGGACCCGAAACGATCCCAAAAGTACCCCAACTGATCCCGGGACCCGAAACGATCCCCAAAAGTTCCCCAACTGATCCCGGGACCCGAAACGATCTCCAAGAGTCCCCGAAATGAACCCCAAGGAATTACAGTAATGGTCAACTAAAGGAATGTGTAAGGATTGGCTTTCAGTTTTAAAAACATATGAAATATTTAGCTTAGTTTGTGTTATTAAAAGGGAATTTACATTAACTAAAACTATAGTATTAAAACTTTTATATACGACTGCGGGGGAAATACAGTGGTTGAGTCAGAAATTGGGGTCAACTAACAATTCCTGTGATAGTAATTTGAGGAGCCCGGCGTGGATAACTCATTTTTACATAACAAGCCATAGGAACAAGACATAGGAAGCGAAATGTTTTAAAGTTATTTTTTGGCATGTTTGTTTTCGGTGAATGAAAGACCTATCATATCATGATATCATGCAGGGGTGTACGCACGACTACATGAGGAAATTCAAAACTCACATAACATTGCTTTCACATCCTCTTAATATTTTGCATCGGTAGTAGAAGGGTTGTTCGAGTGTATTACTTAGTGTTTTTTTGTCATCCCATCTTCTCGGCCAAACCAGCTGCCTAAAATGTGTCGGTAAATATCCGCTCGTGTGAACAAGGATTTCGTGGTGAAATACATGTTTGGTTGTCAGATGAATATTAATTTTTAGGGGTGATGTTTACCGGAAATGAGATTTATAGAGTCATGTGTCGGAACCGCAAAATGTTAAGAGTGTGATGGAAGGTCAAAAGTTTGGTTGATCTGAGCAAAGCTGTGCTATGTTTATGCTATATTCATTTCAGTAGCAATTTAAAGTTGTGTATTTGTTTTGGACTCTGTTTATGGGTTTGACGCCGGGCAATGTAATAAATAGAAGTATTGTGTTGGAATTTAATATTTTTAAGTCACGTTGTTTAGAAATCGAGTCGCTGTTAACCCTTTATTATGCTGCAAGAATTGCATATATTTCTTCTGCTTTCCCTTTGTCCATTACCGCAATTCCTTGGGGTTGATTTCGGGGACTCCTCGGTATCGTTTCGGGTCCGAGGATCAGTTGGGGTACTTTTGGGGATCATTTCGGGTCCTGGGATCGTTTCGGGTCCTGTACAAACCCCTCACGTGTGTTTGTTTTGTAAGGAAAGTTAGCTGACTTGCGCTGTTGGGGGCGCGGGGCTCGGATGATGAAGTGGATTGTGTCTGTCAACAGGCACAATCGGCAAGTGTCGGTTCAAGACCGCCCGATGATATCGGATAGGCGAAGTCTCTCTAAACATGGCGTCCAGTGGAGGATACTTTCGTAACGATTTGTGGAAGGAAGATACAAACCTCAAAGATGATCTAAAGAAATATGTTAATCAACTTTTGAAAAGAAACGAGATATTGAGTTATATGCAGAGGGATTATCATCATTACACATGGAGTATTCGCTCCCTGGATCGCCGGCTTCGTCACTTCAGTATTTATTATACCGACACTACCGTGACTCTTGAAGAAGTAAAGGATGCAGTAAAAGAAGAACTGGACGGGCCAGGGAAACTGCTTGGTTATCGCGCCATGCATAAGAAGATAAGACAGCAGGATGATTTAAACGTCCCGAGGGATTTAGTACATGACGTAATGTTAGAGTTAGACCCAGAAGGTCTTCAAAATCGTTCCGTTGTTCAGAAAAAGAAAAAAGCCAAAGGGGTATTTGTCTTGATTTTCTAGGCAATATTTATTAGAAAACAACAACGTAGTTTACAAGGTCCGAGCTGTGTCAGCCATGCTTTCATGAGTGCGTCCTATTCTAAGTGACGTCACGTAAAACTACAAGAGACTGTCAATCAACTATCGTGACATCTCCCCCCTAAAAGGAGATACTGCTTATCAAACGTAATATGAACTTTATAGTCTTAATATTAGTCCTTAGAACTCTTCAATGTATTTCATTGGCTTTTTAACAGTTCTACCACTACGGTTTTAAGCTCCCTAGTATTAGCATCATCAAACTGCTCAGCTCCTGTAGAGTCATCAACATCTTGAGTGTCATCGCTCTTGACATCCTCTTCTTCTGGTAGCTCGTAGGGAATAATATCTTGATCCATCCCAGCTGAAGGACGTAAATGACGACGATTTCGCTTAAGAAGACTTGAGTTAGACGTTTCTACGATGTACGATCTGTTACGAGTGTCTGCTGCAACAATTCGACCTTGCGTTTTCCATCCTTTTTCATTATCAAGTTTGACTCTTACTTGATCTCCTTCTTCGAGTACAGGTAGTGATCGAACGCCGTGCAATCATCGAATGACTTCTTGTATCTCTGCTTAGTTTTCTCGTCGGCTTTTCTCACCTCTTTGTGATTTGGCGTCTTTGGATGTAAATTATCAGTTAGTATAGGCAATCTTGTGTGTATTTCGCGACCCATTATAAGCTTACAAGGACTTTCCTTTGTGGCTTGTGTCGGTGTTGCTCTATCAGTCATCAATGCTAAGAAAGGATCCTCTTGTTTCAGAATCCTTTTCGCAATTCGTACTCCACTTTCCGCTTCACCATTTCCTTGAGGGAAATGTGGGGTCGATGGATCGTGCGTAAAACCATACTCCTTACTGAACTCCTCGAACTCCTTAGATGTGAACTGAGGTCCCCCATCACTCTTAACTAGTTCGGGTATTCCCCATCTCGCAAACATGTTCTTAAGTTCACCAATCACTCGTTTGGAGGTAGTATGAGGTGACTTTGTAGTGTGCGCGATTTCAATATACCTTGAATAGTAGTCTGTGACGATAAGATAATCTTGACCATCCGACATTGCAAGATCTGCTGCAATCATCTGCCATGGTCTATCTAGTAGGGGTGTGGTTCTTAGAGGTTCCTTCCTCTGCGTAGGCTGGTTTACTAAACAGAATTCACATGACGCAACCTTCTGTGCGATACCTCTGCTTAAACCAGGCCACCAGACGGAGAGACGTGCTCTCTCATGGCACTTTGTTACACCCTGGTGTCGATCATGGATTCTGTCCAAGACGTAACCGCGCATCGATTCTGGGATCACAATACGGCTTCCAAACACGAGCTTGCCATTGACTTCTGATAGTTCGTTACGAATTCCAAAATACTCTCGTATTTCTTCGGGAACCTGTTTTGGATGCATCGGCCATCCATTTCTAACGTATTCCAATACTAATTTAAGCTTAGAATCTTCCTGAGTTTCTTGCTCTATCTCTCGAAGTTTATCTTTCGCAATTCTAGTGTTCACTACTGAGTCTACGTATGCTTTAACATCTTCGCTGTCTGACACATTTGACTTAAGTGGGTTTCTGCTCAGTGTGTCTGCTATTATAAGTTCCTTACCAGGTATGTGCACTGCTTTCGCATTAAACCTCATCAGGCGCATTAGCAGGCGTTGACATCTCACGGGTGTCTTATCCAAATCCTTACAGTTAATCAGCGGTGCTAGCGGTTTGTGATCTGTAAGAAGTGTGAAAGATTCTAGACCAATCAGATAACGTGAAAATCTCTCACAAGCCCACACGGATGCCAAACATTCCTTCTCGATCTGCGAGTATCTGGTCTCTGCTGGTGTTAGTGTTCGCGAGCAGAATGCTACTGGACGCAATGTCCCTTTGTCCTCCTGAAGTAGAACTCCCCCGATTCCGTAGCTACTAGCGTCTGCGCTAACAGTGATCGCCTTGTTTGGATCGTAAAATGTTAGAACTGGCGTTGTGGATACCATCTCTTTGACCTTATCAAAGGCTTCTTGTTGTACTTCGGTCCACTGCCAGACTGTATCTGACTTAAGCAAGTCGTTCATTGGAGCCGTGACTGTGGATAAGTTGGGTAGGAATTTGCCAAGGTAGTTGGCAAATTCCTACCCAACCATGCTTCTTTCAAGCGCGCTTTATTAAATTACTACTTAAATGCTCTTTCGATAACTTACGATCCAGAGGATCCGCGCTCATGGAAATCTGTCTGCCTCACCTGCAATCGGGCCAGGGTGCTAACGCACCAAATTTCATGTTGTTTCTAATTTAGTTTTTGTGACCTTGTAACTTTTACACATTTTAAACTCGGGTCCGCCGTAATTGGCCTAGCTGTGGCGGATACCCTGCCCTTTCGTTATTGTATGTATTTATGTTCTGTTTCTTATGTATAACGTATTATGTATGTGTATTTTTTTTCTCCGTGGGCAAAGTCAATAAATAAAATAAATAAATAAATAAAAAATCATGCCTGTCGCTTGGCGTAACTCACTGACATTCTCTGGCGCTGCGAGTGCTTGGATAGCTCTCACTTTCTCGGGGTTTGGACTAATGCCTTGCTGGTTAATCACATGTCCGAAATAAGAGATTTCTTTCTTTCGGAACTCACACTTTTCTTTGTTCAGCTTCAAGCCCGATTCTTCAATGATCTTCAAAGTCTCGCGTAATCTTTTGTCTTGTTCTTCCGGGGTTTTCCCGACGATAATGACGTCATTCATTATCGCGTATGCTCCTTCTTGGTTCTTCAACAAATCTGTCATGCATCGCTGGAATATCTCGGGTGCAGAGGTTATACCAAACGGCAATCTTCGGAAATAAAATCTGCCTTGTGGTGTGATAAAGGTCGTAAGCTTTGCGCTTTCATCTGTGAGGGGTATTTGCCAAAATCCACTTGACGCGTCGAGCTTTGAAATAACAAGGTCGCTCCAACCATCTTGGGCGCAACATCATCAAGGGTTGGCAGGACATATCTCTCTCGCTTCACAGATTCATTTAGTCGTCTCAGATCAACACAAATCCTGACCTTCTCATTACTCTTTGCGACTGGAATCATAGGCGCGCACCAATCAGTAGGCTCTGTAATTTCCTCAATTATACCTTCGCGCTTTATTCTATCCAGCTCACTCTCGACTTTAGGTAAGAGTGGGAACGGGATTCGTCTGGCGGTATTGACGTGATACGGTTGTGCACCCTCTCGTAACTCGATTTTCACTGGCGCACAATTAAGAAGACCAATATCTCCGAATACGTCAAACGAAACTTCTCCGACTCTGTGTACTAGACCCATTTTACAAGCAGTGTACCGTCCTAGTAAATTGTTCACTTGCTCTCCTGCAATAACAAACATCTTAACCTGTTATGCCTCCCCATTTAGCTTAGCTTCAGTCAGAAATTGTCCTTTACAGATCAGTTTTCCTCCTGGACTTGAAATATCAGCGCGCTCTGGCTCTAGCTTTGGAGGGTTTGGGAGATGATTATAAGTCGATTCCGACAAAACTGTAATATCAGCCCCCGTGTCAATCTTGAAATTAACAGGTTTGTTGATTAACAAATCAACTGTCCATGGATTCTTTGTTCCGTCCGATTCTACATCTCCTAAGAAAAATCGCTGGTCTCCCTGTGGTTGTGTAACCTCATTAGCATTCATAGGTGGCGAATGACAAGCTGCCGCAAAATGATTGTATTTATTACACTTGTTGCACTTTTTTCCTTTAGCGGGACAAACAACATTATTTGCGTGTGTGCGGGCGCACCTGTCGCATTTCTTAGCTCCTGTTTTTTCCCTTGCCCCTTGTTTTGTTCTTTGAACTTCCGGTTTCTACCCTGCGTGCGGGAGCCCTGTGGTTTACGGTGAACTTCTTCGAGCAATTTGTTTGGACTTTGGTCTGAAATTTGAGATTTGATCAACTCGGATTGTCGAGCCATTTGTATTGCTGAATCCAGGTTTAAATCTGATTTCATTTGTAACTTCTTAGATAGTTCTTTATCTAGAGTTCCAATGACAATTCTATCTCTAATTTGCTCGTCCTTTAGATCCCATGTATCGTTTCTTAGCTGAAGGGACGATGAAGAACGGAGAAAGAACACCGAGACATATGAGACGACTTTAGTCTTTATCTCAAAGAACAACAACTACAAGTCTACAAAACTCGTACAAGCGTGTCTACGCACGTGGTGTGTGACGTCACCGGAAGTTGTATAAACCGGATATCGTTACACCCCAAATTCACAATATTCAGCTAATTCGTACAGGTTTCTTATAAATGATTCTGCCGATTCTCCCGGTATTTGAGATCTCTGATGGAATTTTGTTCGCTCATGAATGACATTTCTCTTTGGAATAAAATAATCATCATATTTCTTTTGGACTTTCTCTAAGTCTTTCTTGTCAGCTCCTAACCCAAAATCAAAGGACTTGAGAATGTTTTCCGCTTCAATTCCCATTAAATAAACGAGCGTGCTCACCTGTATTTCCCCTTCTTCCTTCGTAAGTTTCGTAGCAATTGCGTATCGCTCGAACTTCTGCTTCCATTTCGGCCACTTTAAAGGCTTGGTGAAGTCGAAGAACTCCGGTGGATTCAGGAATCCCACCGCTGCCACCATGTCTTGATTTTCTAGGTAATATTTATTAGAAAACAACAACGTAGTTTACAAGGTCCGAGCTGTGTCAGCCATGCTTTTATGAGTGCGTCCTATTCTAAGTGACGTCACGTAAAACTACAAGAGACTGTCAGTCAACTATCGTGACAGTATTCACCACCAAGGGTACTGATTTCGTGCACTCTGTTGATGGTCATGATAAACTCATGGGATATCAAAACAGCACCTTTCCCCTGGCTGGGTGCATAGATACATGTAGCCGAAAACAGCTTTGGATACGTGTTTGGGTGACAAATTCCGATCCAGCCATTGTCGGAAGGTGGTATTTAGAACATGTTTACGAAACCATGTGTATCCCAGCCTATTTGCGCATGGACAAAGGTACTGAAACGGGAATCATGGCTACCATGCATGCCTTCCTCAGGCGCCATCATAGTGATCTTGACGGTTCTATTGACTCTGTCATCTATGGTCCATCAACATCCAATCAGGTAACATATTCTGATTTCATTTATTTACATTATTTTGGTCTACATAAGGCAGAATCTTCAGGGATATAATTTCACAGGACATATAATTTCTGTTTTTAAGCTTTTGCTAATTGAGGCCGATAAGCCCTCAATTAGTGTGTGTGATATGCTAAAGCTTTGGAAGTGAATATGATTTTATTCCCTTAATATACTATAGATTGTAAGATGGTGGAGAGAGCTCCATGAGCTCCTAGAAAAATATTTCAAGGAACACCTAAGCTGGCTGAAGGGACAAAGATACTATGATCCGCATAATGATACTGATAGGTACAGTGTAACCATTTCATTAATGTCAATCAACGCATGAATAAAGACAAGCTGGTGGTAATTGACATGAACGTTAATTACGGGGCAATCATAAGTTATCCTTTCAAGTATTTACAGTCCATACAGTCAAGTAGTTGATATTATGTAGTTGTCTATTGGATCTTTTTCCAGAATGTTTCTTCCAAGAAGACTGATACCACTGTATGAACTTCTTTTACTTCTTTTAGTTGATATTATGTAGTTGTCTATTGGATCTTTTTCCAGAATGATTTTTTCCAAGGACAGAAGACTGATACAACTGTATGAACTTCTTTTACCCCAGTCTGCATAGGCTGTTATTTTGCGATTTCAAAAATATTTCATATCCTCACCCAAAAAAAAAATGGTAGAGATTTGACCTCTCCAACCTTATTTCCAGTAAAAAAAGACAGTAAATATAATAAAAGAATTGTATTTGCTCCTCCCCCCAACTTATCTTTTGTTAAATTTCTTTACTCACACATTTTATTATTTGATTTATTGCAGAATGCTTCTTTCATACTTAATGATACCTCTTCTCCAAAAAAAGTTGATGTCTTTAAAGACAGTATCTGGAACAGCCATAGAATAAGACACCAAAAAGAAACAGCGTTGCCTGCTGGTGTTCCCAATCACATATACAGTTTTCCAGAGGAGTATGGGCTAGAACAGTGCGGTAAGCTCTTTTGTTTATTTTCTTTTTCTTTATTTATTGTTTTGAGAATGACTGTAATTATATATTGATAAATTCTACAGGGTTCAAGGTATCAGAGGAGCAACTTCAAGAAGCTGCTGAAAAGTCAGGTGTTCTAAGTGTTCATGATGACTTTCACATCCAGAATCTAGGCACAAGTGTGAGAGACTTATCCCAGATGTTGATGACATAAAGGCAAGGAAGCATATCTTTTCCTAAAACAAAACTTCAACAGTTAAATAAAATAATATCCTTATCAGCGATATTCAGGATATAGGATTTCGCTTTAAATTATTTTTGTTTTACAATTTATTTTGCTTTTGAATGAAAAAAAATGTGATTTTTCCTCCAAGAAAATAAAGAAATCGAACGGCAGCGATCGGCCACCATAGTTTAACCAAGTTGTGATTTCCTCTTAAATTTCCTATCACCCTTATGTGTTTCGTTTGGGGAAGGCCCATGCATGCTCAAAGATCCAGCGTACTTTGCGGGCGCTCCCAAAGGTCACTCTCGCGCAATGTACGCTGGATCTTCGAGAATAAGGATATTCAGCGATGTTTTTAGCTAGCATGTGCATTTGCCCCGTGTTTTGTTCAGCTGTTAGATTCAACTTTTGCACGTCCTCCAAGGTTTTAGAGTGAAACTTTTTGACAACCCACGTCTTTCCAGTGAAGCCTTTGTCGTGGGACTTGGCTTTGAAGGCAAGCCGAAACCCGCCACTCGCAAACGGCTCCTTTTCGATACTGAAGTCCACCTCCGGTGGACGACTGCACCATTTCATTTCGTTGATATCAAATTAATGTATTTGTATTTGTTCTAGTTTGTCAATGATGGCTGTCCCCAAACGCATCATTTCGATAATAGACAAACTATTTCTTCACGCTTGCATTGGCGTTCCTTGAAGATTTAACGGGGCTTGAGTTTGGTGCAATTCCGGAGGCGGCGGCTTTCCTCTTTCTCGTCTCAGCACCCTCCGCTTCAGTCTCATCTTCTCCCTCGGCTTCAGATTCGATAAATCTGACGGGGGGGGGGGGGGGGGGGGGGGGGAGGGGCTGACGTGGATCAGTTTGAGGTCGGGGATCTGGTCGAGGGTCTTGCATGATGGACCTTGCTCGCCGGCCAGAATATCGCAGACATTATTTCCTATCCGATCTCGAAAATGAGATCGGCATGCCTCTTTTATTCCGGCGAAGGTGAGTTCGTCGAATTCGTAAGGGACGAACTCACGAGGTCCCATCCGTGAATTAGCCTCTGCACTGTCAAACGACCTTGCTTTACCACATTATTTGAATTCTTTCCAATCTGTTTCTCTTTGACATTTTTTTTGAACTGTTTCCAGTCGGCCATATTGTAAGTACGATGTGCTTAGGATCAAATCGGCGCTTTGCGCTGTTCAGCTGTTGGGCTCGCGAGGCAATGAAAATGACAACGAAAACCCCTCACGTGTGTTTGTTTTGTAAGGGAAGTTAGCTGACTTGCGCTGTTGGGGGCGCGAGGCAATGAAAATGACAACGAAAACCCCTCACGTGTGTTTGTTTTGTAAGGGAAGTTAGCTGACTTGCGATGTTGGGGGCGCGAGGCAATGAAAATGACAACGAAAACCCCTCACGTGTGTTTGTTTTGTAAGGGAAGTTAGCTGACTTGCGCTGTTGGGGGCTCGGATGATGAAGTAGATTATGTCTGTCAACAGGGTCCTTGTTTGTATAACGCCTGAATGCTTCCCGAGGAGTTTGGGTTGCGCCTCTCCGAGGTTCGTGGTGCACTTCGTGCACCTTCGTCGGTACTTCGCCTATCCGATATGTTCGGCGGTCTTAAACCGACACTTGCCGATTTTGCCTGTTGACAGACACAATCCACTTCATAATCCGAGCACCGCGCCCCCAACAGCGCAAGTCAGCTAACTTCCCTTTACAAAACAAACACACGTGAGGGGTTTTCGTTGTCGTGCTCCCTTGCAATGTTTCTCTAGGGACAAAAACAAGGCCCAATGGGACAGATCTCTAAGAAAGGGGTCTCTCGAATAAGTGTTTAGAAAAATATAGTTTGTACTCCTCGCTTTTTATTATGCTTAGGGCCGATGTGCACCATGGGATACTATGGCAGCGATAGGCCGACGGGATTTTACAATCATTTTGCTTTTAACATTGATTTCGTTTTCAAATTGTTTTTGTTTACAATTAAGTTTGCTTTTAGATTTGATTTCGCTTTCAGAATACTTTGTTTAACAACTCATTTTGGTCTTAACTTTGATTTCGCTTTTAAATTGTTTTGGTTTTACAATTTAGTTTGCATTTAACATCGATTTCGCTTTTAAATTATTTTTATTTTACAATTTATTTTGCTTTTGAATGAAAAAAAATGTGGGTCTTCGGCTAAAAAACCTAAAGAACTAAAACTAAAGAAAATAAAGAAATCGAACGGCAGCGATCGGCCACCACACATTAGTATGTGTGTCAGGTATTTGAGTGTGCGTGACAAGTACATAAGTATGTGTGTCAGGTATTTGAGTGTGCGTGACACGTACATAAGTATGTGTGTCAGGTATTTGAGTGTGCGTGACACGTACATAAGTATGTGTGTCAGGTATTTGAGTGCGTGACACGTACATAAGTATGTGTGTCAGGTATTTGAGTGTGCGTGACAAGTACATAAGTATGTGTGTCAGGTATTTGAGTGTGCGTGACAAGTACATAAGTATGTGTGTCAGGTATCTGAGTGTGCGTGACACGTACATAAGTATGTGTGTCAGGTATTTGAGTGCGTGACACGTACATAAGTATGTGTGTCAGGTATTTGAGTGTGCGTGACAAGTACATAAGTATGTGTGTCAGGTATTTGAGTGTGCGTGACAAGTACATAAGTATGTGTGTCAGGTATCTGAGTGTGCGTGACACGTACATAAGTATGTGTGTCAGGTATTTGAGTGTGCGTGACAAGTACATAAGTACGTGTGTCAAGTATTTAAGTGTGCGTGACAAGTACATAAGTATGTGTGTCAAGTATTTAAGTGTGCGTGACAAGTACATAAGTATGTGTGTCAGGTATTTGAGTGTGCGTGACAAGTACATAAGTATGTGTGTCAGGTATTTGAGTGTGCGTGACACGTACATAAGTATGTGTGTCAGGTATTTGAGTGTGCGTGACAAGTACATAAGTATGTGTGTCAAGTATTTGAGTGTGCGTGACATACATTATTATGTGTGTCAAGTATTTGAGTGTGCGTGACAAGTACATAAGTATGTGTGTCAGGTATTTGAGTGTGCGTGACAAGTACATAAGTACGTGTGTCAAGTATTTAAGTGTGCGTGACAAGTACATAAGTATGTGTGTCAAGTATTTGAGTGTGTGACACGTACATAAGTATGTGTGTCAGGTATTTGAGTGTGCGTGACAAGTACATAAGTATGTGTGTCAAGTATTTAAGTGTGCGTGACAAGTACATAAGTATGTGTGTCAGGTATTTAAGTGTGCGTGACAAGTACATAAGTATGTGTGTCAGGTATTTGAGTGTGCGTGACAAGTACATAAGTATGTGTGTCAGGTATTTGAGTGTGCGTGACAAGTACATAAGTATGTGTGTCAGGTATTTGAGTGTGCGTGACAAGTACATAAGTATGTGTGTCAAGTATTTGAGTGTGCGTGAAAAGTACATAAGTATGTGTGTCAGGTATTTGAGTGTGCGTGACAAGTACATAAGTACGTGTGTCAGGTATTTAAGTGTGCGTGACCAGTACATAAGTATGTGTGTCAAGTATTTGAGTGTGTGACACGTACATAAGTATGTGTGTCAGGTATATGAGTGTGCGTGACAAGTACATAAGTATGTGTGTCAAGTATTTAAGTGTGCGTGACAAGTACATAAGTATGTGTGTCAGGTATTTAAGTGTGCGTGACAAGTACATAAGTATGTGTGTCAAGTGTTTGAGTGTGCGTGACCAGTACATAAGTATGTGTGTCAAGTATTTAAGTGTGCGTGACAAGTACATAAGTATGTGTGTCAAGTATTTGAGTGTGCGTGACAAGTACATAAGTATGTGTGTCAAGTATTTAAGTGTGCGTGAAAAGTACATAAGTATGTGTGTCAGGTATTTGAGTGTGTGTGACAAGTACATAAGTATGTGTGTCAGGTATTTAAGTGTGCGTGACCAGTACATAAGTATGTGTGTCAAGTATTTGAGTGTGCGTGACAAGTACATAAGTATGTGTGTCAGGTATTTAAGTGTGCGTGACAAGTACATAAGTATGTGTGTCAGGTATTTGAGTGTGCGTGACAAGTACATAAGTATGTGTGTCAGGTATTTGAGTGTGCGTGACAAGTACATAAGTATGTGTGTCAGGTATTTGAGTTTGTGTGACAAGTACATAAGTATGTGTGTCAGGTATTTGAGTGTGCGTGACAAGTACATAAGTATGTGTGTCAGGTATTTGAGTTTGTGTGACAAGTACATAAGTATGTGTGTCAGGTATTTGAGTGTGCGTGACAAGTACATAAGTATGTGTGTCAGGTATTTGAGTTTGTGTGACAAGTACATAAGTATGTGTGTCAGGTATTTGAGTGTGCGTGACAAGTACATAAGTATGTGTGTCAGGTATTTGAGTTTGTGTGACAAGTACATAAGTATGTGTGTCAGGTATTTGAGTGTGCGTGACAAGTACATAAGTATGTGTGTCAGGTATTTGAGTTTGTGTGACAAGTACATAAGTATGTGTGTCAGGTATTTGAGTGTGCGTGACAAGTACATAAGTATGTGTGTCAGGTATTTGAGTGTGCGTGACAAGTACATAAGTAGGGGGGGACTGGGGACTTTCATAGACACCGAAATGCCCCTCCGGGCCTCCCAGCTCCATTTTAGGCTTGGGGGGTGCGCTGGGCCCCTCCGACCCTCCCAACCCCATCTTAGGCTTGGGAGGCGCGGTGCGCCCCTCCGAGCCCCCCAGCCCCGTCTTATGCAGATGAGGCCCCGCGTAAATTGATAATTGCTAATTATCAATCTACGTCGGGACCACTTCGCGTAGATAAATAATTAGCAATGGTTAGCAATCATTAATCCGCTGTCTATCGACAGCAGCGGGACTGGGGCCTTTCATAGAAACGGGTGGGAACCTTGCAATTAGACCCCCGTCTGTCCTGTAGTATATATATGTATACAGCATGTGCATAGCATTCGAAGGATGAAGTGCGGAAAAGATTACTGCGGGTGGCTAAAGGTCGGCCATGCATACACGTGCGGCCAGGGGTGCATGGACACCTACTGCAAGGTATACCACCAAAGGCTCCGTAAGGGCAGCCCCCTTCCCGTGCCGTGCAGGATCTGCGGCATAGGGACGCAGTCGGAGACGCGGTTGTGTCGCCCCTGCGGAGCGAATCGTGTAGGGCAGAGGATGCGCGGCACCGAGAGGCGCGCTCGGGAATGGTTCGCACTCGTCCTGTCTGACATCGCAGCCCGCGATACGGGCAATTAGAGACTGGGTGGCACAAGGCATACCCAAATACTCGTCCCGCCGGCTGTGATACGGGCAATTAGAGACTGGGTGGCACAAGGCGTACCCAAACACTCGTCCCGCCGGCTGTGATACGGGCAATTAGAGACTGGGTGGCACAAGGCATACCCAAACATGGACGCCTACATAGAGGATGTTCTCAATAGCATGCCTGACAAAGAGGCGCCTGCCGTACTAGCAGGGCTGGTTCAGAACATCCTGGACAAAGGCACGGTAGTCGAGGTTCCTCTCGACGCGGTCCTTAACGGGCTTCCCCTCGAGTGGAAATACGCGGGCTGAGAAGACGTCTGTTTATCATAGACCACAGCTTAGAGGGCTGGATCACGAATGCTGTATACACCGGCATCTCCCGCGTGCGGCACGCCGACCAGATAGTCCGCGTGATCCCCCCCGATAACACCCCCGGTGCCTTGGTTCCCACAGGACTGCAGGCTACGCCCAGTGAAGAGCTCATTATAGCGCGAATCAAGCGATACGCTATAGACGACAGGCAAAAGGGTCGCACAAAGTACACGGGACCGCACCACGTTCTGACGGTAGACCACGTACTCGGCATGATTGCTGACGCGGAAAAGAAGTGCACGGTCTGTGGCACTCAGCTTCTGCTTCAGGGGTACACCAAGAGTCATCCCCAATGCTTCAGTATCGACCGGCTGGACGACAGTCAGGGTCACTACAAGTGGAATGTCAGAATCACGTGCCTTAGCTGCAATAGAAGGCACAAGCGCTGATCACGCTAGCGTCACGCTAGCGTGGCGTTACTCAACTGCAAACGCGTGAAGCCGTGCTTAGAGTACGCCGTGTAATACAACACTGGCTGTCCGGGCTCCATGACCCTCTTTAGCATTGGGTATGCCTTGCTTGTCCACCACGGGTCCGTCGCTCGCCGTCGGCCCTTGTCCTGGAGGTCTTCCTCGTTTACGGCGATGTACACCTCCGTTCCGACCTCTAAGGGGGGCTTTTCGGCTTTGAGAGGCACGCGCCTCAGCTTTATGGCGTCTTTAGGCGCAAAGCCAGTCACGCGAGTCTTCGTTGCGTTTATGTCCGAGATGACGATTGGCAAAGCAGTAACCCACTCGCGGTTTGTCTCGCCGGATGCAAGCTCCTTCGAGTGCTGCGCACGAAATAGGCGCTGTGCCAGCCAGCGATGGAAGGACTCGGCGAAAGCTTGGCTCCTGTGGTGCCCTGGCTCAGCCCGTCGGACCTCCACCCCGTGGTCTGTTAGGAGCTTTGTGGTAGCACCCTTGCACTCCGTGCCGTCATCAACCATGAGGACTTTAGGCCATGTGAGAGGTCCCTCTGCATAGATGTCAGCGAGTTCGCGGGAGACGACGGCCGCGCTCTTAGTCCTCAGTGGGCGGGCGGCTTTATATCGTGAAGCAACGTCAACGACAGTCAGGGCATACTTGTAACCGCGGTCGGTTGGCAAGAATAGCAGGTCCGACTGGTGGATACGGTTTGGTATCTGCTCCGAGAAGTGGGCTTAGGTAGTCGGAGGAGGGGGTGTCTGTGTGTAGCCCCTGACGGGCTGCGAGCTTACCCACTTGTGCACTCGATCTATGGAGGCTGAGCCCTTGGGAAGTTTGGCATGCAGAGCGGTCACTCCCTTGAAGCCACCTCTGACGTAGTATATAGGACGAAGGAACGCATCGAGTTCTTCGTCCGACATGCGCTTCGCCGCCATTATGTGTCGGCAATGTACTGCAACAGGTGTATTATTCTCCAACAGGCGGTTGCCGTCTGCTCGGGTAGTGCCGAGGCGGTCTTTCTGAGGTCGGTAGGCCCTCGGAGAACGACATCTCTAAACGCAATGTCTGCGCGCCACAACTCGAGGCTTCGGTTAGCAATGTCACCAAAGCTACATAATCCACCCATCGACGGAACCTCCGGTGTCACTCGCTTAGAAGCGGCTGCTACCTCGTGCATAGCACTCCACAACTGGTCTGCAATCATCTTATACGTATAGGTATACGCATACGTATACGCACAGTATGGATAAAGGCCGCCTAGATGCAGCGCCGGGACGGCAGCTGCGGCGCCGGAACGGCAGCTGCATTACAGCAAGCGGCTAGCTGTGTAGCCGATGACGAGAGCGCCGGCGCCAATGTACGCCAACTCGGCGTTTTTCTGCGTTTTGCTGGGGATGTAGTAGTCGGACAGCTCAGGAGCCCGCATCGACTCCAGGGATTGTTTTGGTCGGGTCTGGTTGTAGAGTTTGAGCGCGTAGTCAGTGTCGGTGAAGTTTTGCTTTGCGAGGGCCCCTCTCTCGTGACTTTGAGCTTGCCAATCGAGGATTTTTTGTCGCCGCTGTTGGTAGTCTTGTTGTTATTTCTCTAGGGCCTTGTCGTGCCTCTCCTTCTCAGCTAAGGCAGGGCTCTCATCGTTCGACAGGAACTTTGCGAGGTAGTTGCCACCAACGAATGCAGTCGCGTTTAGGACGGCGCCACCAACCAAAATCGCGATGGAGGCCATCGAGTAGTGTGTGATGCTGTGTGTACGTGTACATACATGAACACGAGTCTAATACATGGCCTACACATGCACATGTGTACATGGCCTACACTACACTACACTACATGGGTACGATCTTCTGGTCCTCAAGACAACCCTTCAAAGCGACAGCACCTGCAACGGCGGCAGTCATTTTTGCGTAGTGCATGGCGTTCGCGGAGGGGTCTTTGGTGAAATGTTCGCGCAAGACCTTGCGCCCAATCCAGCCGATACCGGCGACGAGGCCGGTTATGACTGCGGCGTCGGTGATTGTCTTTGTAATCTTGCTTTGCTGCGTCGTCGACATATATATGCGTACACGCGTATGATGTGTTTAAAAGTCTGCTTACTCCATTGCTAACAGCGGAGATTTGCACTGTCCGGAAGCGCGAAGCGCTGTCGCCGGAACGGCAAGTGGTCGATCCTTGATCTGCTGTGCGACCGCCAGCGGCGGCCTTGCGGGCGGAGTCACGTCGTCGGCCACTACAAGTAGATCGGTAGCTCGCTGATTAACAGCTGGTGTACGAGTGAACGCGGCAGCTAGCTCCCGCCTACGTGTGTAGAGGCCGATCAATGACACTAGAAGACCAGCGACCCCGATAACCGAGCTAGCCGACCAAGCAGAGTTGCTTTCCGGGACTGGTGTGTGTGCCGAAGGCTTGCAAGCGCTTCGCGCGGCATCTTCGGCGCGCACGCGCAAGCCCTCGCGTCCCTGCGACTCGCTAGCGGCCGGCGACCCAATGTGTTGCACGACACGAAGTGTCTCTTTCTTCGCTCTGTTAAGTCGGTTCCACTTTGCCAAGCGCCTTCCAGCTTCGACTCGTCCAAGGTGCTTAGGTCGGGTCGCTCGTAGAAGAACGTTGTGCCGTTTTGGTAGGCGGCGGCTGCAGACCGGGCGAGGTTGTCGTCCCTCAGGCTTTCGTATTCCAGCTCTAGGTTTTTGATGCCGTAGGATAATTTGGTAGCATCGCTTCCGACTACTACCTGGTCAACCGTTGCGAGCGTGATCTCGAAGAGCAGCGCCTCGGAGAGCGCCCTTGGGTACAGTACGCCGTGTTCCGTAAGCAGAGAATGGTCTAGCGGGATGGTGTACTTCGCCCCGTGGGCGGCGTTTAGAGAGTTCTCCTTGGCGTTACTAGTCGCTTTATCGCCAGCCTTGGGGCGAAGCTTGCGCATGTTTTCTGACTGTATGCCCTGCTCCAGGCGGCCCTCTCTCTCGACCTTGGACAGGTAAAGCTCCTCATACGTCTTGAAAACATCGTAGCGGCTCGTGTCCTGGAGCGTTTCTCCTGCAAACGTGATTTTCAGGCGGCTCACGAGATTTCGGCCGACGTTGTTCACGACGGTATTATTCGCTTGGCCTGAGATGGAGAGATCGAAACCGACCCTCAAGGAGCCAGGCACGAACGTGACGCCTTCCGATAGCTTTGGGACGGCCACATATAACGTCTCGCCGGGGGAAGCTGTCGACGGGTTGAGAGTGACCCGGTGAACAGTTCTCTCGGCTTTCAACCCCAGAGGAGTTCTGGGTGTTCGTTGGGGGTCAAGTTTATCGCTGACTGACATTCCTATTACGTATATTATAAATATAATATATAATATATAATATATAATATATAATATATAATATATAATATATAATATATAATATATAATATATAATATACATAAAGTACGAAGCCGCGTAGCTATGGTGCGGACTGTTAGACATGTCTAATATAGCGTAGCACGAGTTATGCGCACGCATCATGGGTGATGTTGACGTTGACATTGACGATACCTTGCCGGGTGCGTCCGCCGATCGCGGAGCGGGGGACGACGAGACGACGCCCCTTATCCCGTTTGACCCCGACGATGGGGAGTCGATCCCAATGACGAGCACGTCATCGCGGGGGCCCGGACGCAGACGACCGCTGAAACCTCGTTCACCACAGAGGGTGCAGCGGCAAGACTCGGTATCCAGTCCCTCAGGGAGAAATACCCAGACCTTAACGAGAATCTGATACGGTTCCAGTCAGACCGGAGGGGAAAGACGCTAATACAGCTTCGTAACCTCGACAAAGGAGGCTGGACTAAACCAAGGCAGCTGTTCAATGAGAACGGGGGCGTTCGACAGGGCGTTGCAAAGCTGAAAGGCTTCAAGCTGGCGATAGGGTCCGTGGCAGAGATAGACGCGGTCATCCAGGAGAACACAGAACAAGTCCAAGAGCTGCAAGGAGTGGTAGCCACAGACAGGGAGACCATCGACGACCCTAACACGTCAGAGAGTCGCCGCCAAGAGGCCCGTGAGCGCAACGAGAAAAGGCTATCCGAGATCGACGAACTAGAACGCGAAAGCCGCTCAGAGAGCGCATCAAAGCCATCTTCAAAAAGTACGGCTTTACCGTCACCGCTATCGGGTTGGCCGTAGCGACGACGATCGCGGCCATTGTGACGTCGCTCGGCAAGTCGCTCTCCTCCGTGGCCAGAGGGGTCGGTAACGGGCTTAAGGCTATCGGGAAAAAGCTAGGCGAGCTTCTCCCTTGGCTAGTAGGCAGCATCGCGAACTTCGTGTTTAAGGCTGCTGGAGAAGCGGTGAAATTCCTTGGCGAAAATGCGTGGCTGCTCATTCTAGCCGTAGCCGCGTTCTTGGTTCGTCGAATGCAAAGCAATCACCGGAACAAGTAATACGCCGCGGCCACCGCGAGTGCCGACAACCCCGCCTTGAGGGCGGTGTTGTCACTCTTTTCGCCCGGTCCGGGTGCGCCGGCCGTTCCGGCGGCAGTCATGCTATGCACAGCATGCATACGTGGAGAGGGGGCAGGCGCCCCGCCCTCTGCGTGCACTTTCGCAGGTGCGAAAGCCTTGCTTCGCCGCCGGAACGGCACGCGGTCGATCCCCGGATTAGTCACGTGTTGCACCCTAGGATGCCCACCGGCCATGTTACGAGCACCGACTGGCTTTGTCTCGGTGTTGATCGCGTTTGCGCAGAGCGTCATGAAGTCTGTGGCTTTCTGCAGTTTATTGTTGTAGCCCACGACGCTTTGCGTGTTTATCACCAGATCGCTCGGCATAAGCCACACTCCTGGTGCGACCGCAAGACTCAGTCTCACCTTGGCCTCCTGCACGGCTAACTGGTACCTTTGCACGCTTTGAGTGATGTCGTTTTCTATGATCGCGTCTTCAAGCAGCTTCGTGAACTCCGCCTGCGCCTCCATGGCCGGCCTTCCGGCCCCCGCGATAGAGGGACGGACGTTTACCTGCGCGCCAAGCACTGTGTAGACGAACGCCTCGACCGAGCGATTGAGTCTTCCTAGCCCTGCTTTTGTCAGCCCCTCACCTTTGGGAGGCGCAAACCAGCTATATTGCACGCCCCCGTGGTCGTCGTTGCGTATGAAACCCACCTGCTTCCCACTATTGTACGTCCCACCTTCGTCGCTAAACAGATCGAGGTGGCTCGGGTACTCGTCCGCCGCCGTGTCGTAGCCAGGGATCACGTGCACGTTGCGATACCCCTCACCCGGGTAGAACACAAACACATCGCCTAGCCCGTGGTTCCGCCCGCCTTTCCATCGGAAGTCCGGCTTACGCGGCAAACCGAACTCTATACATAGACGCTCGAAAGCAGCTTTCTTGTAGGGGTTACCTTTTTGCGTGAACGGGCTGTCGCCAGGCAGGGGGGCGCCGAGCTCGTAGAGTATCCTCCGCGTGGTAAAGTAGACGTGAAACCTTAGAAATCCCCTGATGACAGAGGGGAGCGTGGCGAAAGCGGGGTCGGTTAGGGACACCCCGCATACGGCGGTTGCGCACCAGACCGCAAAGTTGAGTTGCTGTGGCCAGTACCCATAGGAAGGCTCCGATAGCCACCGGCGAGACTCCTTGGCGGACTTGTGCGTGACTACTGTCTCTTTGAATATGTCTCGGACCCTAGTCGTGAATGATTTGTCCTCAGCCACGTGTATCTCTAGCTGCGTGAGTAGTGGGGTGATGTCTGAGGCCGTGCTCTCCACGGGGGTCGTGGGCACGGCGTAGAGCAGCTTTTGCGCGAGGGTTAGAGACCTAGGGAAACCGGGTTTTGCGCGTTTGACTTGTTCGGCTATAGCGTGTTTGATATGTTCGGCTATAGAGGCTCCCGCCGCAGTTGACGCCTTCTTCGTCTCTTCCACCTCCCTTCGGGGAACAGCGGATTAATGATTGCTAACCATTGCTAATTATTTATCTACGCGAGGTGGTCCCGACGTAGATTGATAATTGCCAATTATTAATCTACGCGAAGTGGTCCCGACGTAGATTGATAATTGCTAATTATCAATCTATGCGGGGCCTCATCTGCATGAGACGGGGTGGGGGGCTCGGAGGGGCGCGCCACGCCTCCCAAGCCTGTAATGGGGCTGATGGGAGGGGGTCGGAGGGGCTCAGCGCACCCCCCAAGCCTAAAATGAGGCTGGGAGGCCCGGAGGGGCGTTTCGGTGTCTATGAAAGTCCCCAGTCCCCCCCTAAGTATGTGTGTCAGGGGTAAGAGGGTGCGTGACAAGTACATAAGTATGTGTCAGGTATAAGAGGGTGCGTGACAAGTACATAAGTACGTGTGTCTCAATCACATAATGTACATGAATGTGTATTGTTACCGCATCACATGCACATTTTCGTAGGAAAATTTTGTTGAGACTAAATCAAGTATTTCTAAAATAACATTTTTATTTTCACGTTTGTTAATTTGTGAACAGCTAAATTAAGTTAAAAATGTAATATACACTGTCTTAAACCATCATCTATTACATCTATACTGGAATTTGCTTTCAAAGTCATTCATTACAGTTTATTTTTGTATTTTGCTATATGGATAATAAGAGGGGGAACGGGTCCGAGGAAACATCCCATAATCCTCTCCAGTCCCCCTCGTTTTGCATGTGGAATATGAATATCTACAAAAGAATGTCTAGCTATGTGACGCTATGCATAATATGAAGGCAATTCAGAATAAACTTTACATAGAAACACTGTCGACAGCACACAGCGACTAACTGATAAGCTAAACGGAAGAATGTTTGCTTTTTTGACAAAGTCTTTGTATATATTCATTATGTTCAATCATTACTACTAAAGTCTTCGCACGTGTTTACTAGCTAAGTGTTCACGGCTTGTCAATTCCCTTCCCCTGCACTCTCTTTCTTTCTGTAGCAGCCATGAGATCGCTGTGTGTATTCCTCCCTTCCCCTGCACTCTCTTTCTTTCTGTAGCAGCCATGAGATCGCTGTGTGTATTCCTCCCTTCCCCTGCACTCTCTTTCTTTCTGTAGCAGCCATGAGATCGCTGTGTGTATTCCTCCCTTCCCCTGCACTCTCTTTCTTTCTGTAGCAGCCATGAGATTGTCACTGTGCCTACACTTTCTACTTGTAGATACGATGGGATCCCTGTGGGTCTAAATCTAAATGGGACAGGAGTTGATCTTGAATATTTGTCCTCTTTACTGAGTTTTACAAGTTGTGCAAAGCAGTCTCAGAAGAGGGCGTGGTCTAGTCAGGGGTGCTGCGGGGGTGCTGCTGGGACCCCTCTCTGTGTGGCCGGCGGAACGGGTTCGAGAATGACACGTTGGTTCTTTTTCTCCTCGATAGATCACCTGAAATGGTATAACTGACAGTTTGAACCCCTTCCTTCCAATGGAATGATGACCATTCATAATCCTGTCTCGCAAATAAGATGGTCATCTCCATCGTTAGGCTCGATTTCCAGCTCGTTTCTGTGAGCCTGCAGAACGTACCCCAAGGCAGCACGACAGCTGGAAATAGAGCATACTCCACAGTGTGCTTAGCAGACTATGACAACAGTCATGGAGCATCTGCACACTAGCCAAATACAGTAGAACAATCATGGAGCATCTGCACACTAGCCAAATACAGTAGCACAGTCATGGAGCATCTGCACACTAGATAAATACAATAGCACGATCATGGAGTATCTGCACACTAGCCAAATACAATAGCACAATCATGGAGCGTCTGCACACTAGCCAAATACAGTAGCACAATCATGGAGTATCTGCACACTAGCCAAATACAGTAGCACAATAACTTACTTTCAAGAGTAGATAAACTCAGCCTGTCAACACGACAACGTATGGGACCACCACCTAGACCAAAGAGAACAAGTTAATATTTATACTATACGTATGGAACAACCACTAAGACCAGAGAGAACAAGATAATATTTATAATGTACATATGGGACCACCACCTAGACCAGAGAGAAAAAGATAATATTTATACCATATTTATGGGACCACCAACTAGACCAGAGAGAACAAGATAATATTTATAATATACGTATGGGACCACCACCTTGACCAGAGAGAACAAGATAATATTTAAACCACATTTATGGGACCACCAACTAGACCAGAGAGCACAAGATAATATTTATACTATACGTATGGGACCACCTATTAGACCAGAGAGAACAGGATAATATTTATACTATACAAATTTGTCATGGCGATATCAATAATAACAATTCTAATCAATAATAAAGACAAGAAATATGCCTACCTTTGAAACTTTCCTCTTCACTGTAAATTAAAATAAAGATTTGCGATTAAAACTGATATGAAGTGATTATTTATATACCTTCCATTGTCACTCACCAGCATTCACACTCGCAATTAACGCATGACTGTACCATAGCATCCATCATGATGGCCTGTTTGGAGAAGATTTGAAGCCTCTGCACTTTTGTTTTACCATTGTCTTTTGAGTCAAATTCCAGCCAAAAAGTATCAAGGCAGTCTTCATCGTGCTCCTCTGCTGGGGTGTAGTCCCATGAGAGCTCATCAAAACTAAGACTAAGAAGGATCTCCTGGGGGGACAACAAAGGGGTATTAGCACACAACTGATAACATAGGGGTATTAACACACAACTGATAACATAGGGGTATTAGCACACAACTGATAACATAGGGGTATTAGCACACAACTAATAACATGGGGGTATTAGCACACAACTGATAACATAGGGGTATTAGCACACAACTGATAACATAGGGGTATTAGCACACAACTGATAATATAGGGGTATTAGCACACAACTGATAATATAGGGGTATTAGCACACAACTGATAACATAGGGGTATTAGCACACAACTGATAACATAGGGTCATTAGCACACAACTGATAACATAGGGGTATTCGCACACAACTGATAACATAGGGGTATTCGCACACAACTGATAACATAGGGTCTTTAGCACACAACTGATAACATAGGGTCATTAGCACACAACTGATAACATAGGGTCATTAGCACACAACTGATAACATAGGGGTATTAGCACACAACTGATAACATAGGGGTATTAGCACACAACTGATAACATAGGGGTATTAGTACACAACTGATAACATAGGGGTATTAGCACACAACTGATAACATAGGGGTATTAGCACACAACTGATAACATAGGGGTATTAGCACACAACTGATAACATAGGGGTATTAGCACACAACTGATAACATAGGGGTATTAGCACACAACTGATAACATAGGGGTATTAGCACACAACTGATAACATAGGGGTATTAGCACACAACTGATAACATAGGGTCTTTAGCACACAACTGATAACATAGGGTCATTAGCACACAACTGATAACATAGGGTCATTAGCACACAACTGATAACATAGGGGTATTAGCACACAACTGATAACATAAGGGTATTAGCACACAACTGATAACATAGGGGTATTAGTACACAACTGATAACATAGGGGTATTAGCACACAACTGATAACATAGGGGTATTAGCACACAACTGATAACATAGGGGTATTAGCACACAACTGATAACATAGGGGTATTAGCACACAACTGATAACATAGGGGTATTAGCACACAACTGATAACATAGGGGTATTAGCACACAACTGATAACATAGGGGTATTAGCACACAACTGATAACATAGGGGTATTAGTACACAACTGATAACATAGGGGTATTAGCACACAACTGATAATATAGGGGTATTAGCACACAACTGATAACATAGGGGTATTAGCACACAACTGATAACATAGGGGTATTAGCACAACTGATAACATAGGGGTATTAACACACAACTGATAACATAGGGGTATTAGCACACAACTGATAACATAGGGGTATTAACACACAACTGATAACATAGGGTGAATTAGTACACAACTGATAACATAGGGGTATTAACACACAACTGATAACATAGGGGTATTAGCACACAACTGATAACATAGGGGTATTAGCACACAACTGATAACATAGGGGTATTAGCACACAACTAATACCATGGGGGTATTAGCACACAACTGATAACATAGGGGTATTAGTACACAAATGATAACATAGGGGTATTAACACACAACTGATAACATAGGGGTATTAGCACAAAACTGATAACATAGGGGTATATTAGCACACAACTGATAACATAGGGGTATTAGCACACAACTGATAACATAGGGTCTTTAGCACACAACTGATAACATAGGGTCATTAGCACACAACTGATAACATAGGAGTATTAGTAGATAATTTACTAATGCAAAAAGACTAACATTTCTGTGATCATCAATGATGTGAATCATGTCCCGGTTGATGCCAACTCTGACAGGGAGATCACTTCTACCCAGAATGCTTGAGATCATGGAATATGGTCGCTCAGTCTGACCCATGAAAAACACACTCCTAAAATGACAAAAAATCAGTCAATCCCACTTACCCATTTAGAGAGCGTAACTCACCCACCCATAGAATCAAAGTACAACCCACCCACCCATAGAATCAAAGTAAAACCCACCCACCCATAGAATCAGAGTACAACCCACCCATATAATCATAATACAACCCACCCACCCATAGAATCAAAGTACAACCCACCCACCCATAGAATCAAAGCACAACCCACCCACCCATAGAATCAAAGTACAACCCACCCACCCACCCATAGAATCAGAGTACAACCCACCCACCCATAGAATCAAAGTACAACCCACCCACCCATAGAATCAAAGTACAACCCACCCACCCATAGAATCAAAGTACAACCCACCCACCCACCCATAGAATAAGAATAAAACCCACCCACCCATAGAATCAAAGTACAACCCCCCCACCCATAGAATCAGAGTACAACCCACCCACCCATAGAATCAAAGTACAACCCACCCACCCATAGAATCAAAGTACAACCCACCCACCCATAGAATCAAAGTACAACCCACACACTCACCCATAGAATCAAAGTACAACCCACCCACCCATAGAATCAAAGTACAACCCACCCATCCATAGAATCAAAGTACAACCCACCCACCCACCCACCCATAGAATCAAAGTACAACCCACCCACCCATAGAATCAAAGTACAACCCACCCACCCACCCACCCATAGAATCAAAGTACAACCAACCCACCCATAGAATCAAAGTACAACCCACACACCCACCCACCCATAGAATCAAAGTACAACCCACCCACCCATAGAATCAAAGTACAACCCACCCACCCATAGAATCAAAGCACAACCCACCCACCCATAGAATCAGAGTACAACCCACCCACCCACCCATAGAATCAAAGTACAACCCATCCATCCATAGAATCAAAGTACAACCCACCCACCCATAGAATCAAAGCACAACCCACCCACCCACCCATAGAATGAGAATACAACCAACCAACCCACCCACCCACCCACCCATAGAATCAAAGTACAACCCACCCACCCATAGAATCAAAGTACAACCCACCCACCCATAGAATCAAAGTACAACCCACCCACCCATAGAATCAAAGTACAACCCACCCACCCATAGAATCAAAGCACAACCCACCCACCCACCCATAGAATCAAAGTACAACCCACACACCCATAGAATCAAAGCACAACCCACCCACCCACCCACCCATAGAATCAAAGTACAACCCACCCACCCATAGAATCAAAGTACAACCCACCCACCCATAGAATCAAAGTACAACCCACCCATCCATCCATAGAATCAAAGCACAACCCACCCACCCATAGAATCAAAGTACAACCCACCCACCCATAGAATCAAAGTACAACCCACCCATCCATCCATAGAATCAAAGTACAACCCACCCACCCATAGAATCAAAGTACAACCCACCCATCCATCCATAGAATCAAAGTACAACCCACCCACCCACCCATAGAATCAAAGTACAACCCACACACCCACCCATAGAATCAGAGTACAACCCACCCATCCATCCATAGAATCAAAGCACAACCCACCCACCCATAGAATCAAAGTACAACCCACCCATCCATCCATAGAATCAAAGCACAACCCACCCACCCATAGAATCAAAGTACAACCCACCCACCCATAGAATCAAAGTACAACCCACCCATCCATCCATAGAATCAAAGTACAACCCACCCACCCATAGAATCAAAGTACAACCCACCCATCCATCCATAGAATCAAAGCACAACCCACCCACCCATAGAATGAGAATACAACCCACCAACCCACCCATAGAATCAAAGTACAACCCACCCACCCATAGAATAAGAATACAACCCACCCATAGAATCAAAGTACAACCCACCCACCCATAGAATCAAAGTACAACCCACCCACCCATAGAATCAAAGTACAACCCACCCACCCATAGAATCAAAGTACAACCCACCCACCCATAGAATCAAAGTACAACCCACCCACCCATAGAATCAAAGTACAACCCACCCACCCACCCATAGAATCAAAGCACAACCCACCCACCCATAGAATCAAAGTACAACCCACCCACCCATAGAATGAGAATACAACCAACCAACCCACCCATAGAATCAAAGTACAACCCACCCACCCACCCATAGAATGAGAATACAACCCACCAACCCACCCATAGAATCAAAGTACAACCCACCCACCCATAGAATCAAAGTAAAACCCACCCACCAACCCACCCATAGAATCAAAGTACAACCCACCCACCCATAGAATCAAAGTAAAACCCACCCACCCATAGAATCAAAGTACAACCCACCCACCCACCCACCCATAGAATCAAAGTACAACCCACCCACCCACCCACCCGTAGAATGAGAATACAACCAACCAACCCACCCATAGAATCAAAGTAAAACCCACCCACCCACCCATAGAATCAAAGCACAACCCACCCACCCATAGAATTAAAGTACAACCCACCCACCCACCCATAGAATCAAAGCACAACCCACCCACCCACCCATCGAATCAAAGTACAACCCCCCCCACCCATAGAATCAAAGTACAACCCCCCCACCCATAGAATCAAAGTACAACCCACCCACCCATAGAATCAAAGTACAACCCACCCACCCACCCACCCATAGAATGAGAATACAACCCACCAACCCACCCATAGAATCAAAGTACAACCCACCCACCCATAGAATCAAAGTTCAACCCACCCACCCACCCACCCATAGAATCAAAGTACAACCCACCCACCCATAGAATCAAAGTACAACCCACCCACCCACTCATAGAATGAGAATACAACCCACCAACCCACCCATAGAATCAAAGTACAACCCACCCACCCATAGAATCAAAGTACAACCCACCCATAGAATCATAATACAACCCACCCACCCATAGAATCAAAGCACAACCCACCCACCCACCCATAGAATAATAATACAACCCACCCATAAAATCAAAGTACAACCCACCCACCCATAGAATCAAAGTACAACCCACCCACCCATAGAATCAAAGTACAACCCACCCACCCATAGAATCAAAGTACAACCCACCCACCCATAGAATCAAAGTACAACCCACCCACCCATAGAATCATAATACAACCCACCCACCCATAGAATCAAAGTACAACCCACCCACCCATAGAATCAAAGTACAACCCACCCACCCACCCGTAGAATAAAAGTACAACCCACCCATCCATCCATAGAATCAGAGTACAAAACCCACCCACCTACTGGAATGAGGTACAACCCACCCACACATAGTATCTAGGTTTAACCCAATCACCCACCCACCCATAGAATGAGGTACAACCCACCCACACAAAGGAGCTAGGTACAACCCACCCACCCATAGAATAAGATTACAACCAGCCCACCCACCCATACAACGAGAGTACAACCCAACCATAGAATAAGAGTACAATCCACCCAACCACCCATAGAATGAGTACAACCCACCCACCCACCCACAGTATCTTGGTATAACCCACCCACCCATAGAATAAGATTACAACCCATCCACCTACCCACCAACCCATAGAATAAGAGTAATATATAGATTTAGGCACTGCCTAAAAGCGGAGCCAGCATAAACACCTTTTGTGTTGACTGATCCAAGGTATTATTGGGGGATCTAGGATCCTGCTCTCTACTGAGATTTATTTATTGTACCAACCAAATGGATCCAGGCCTTATTCAATAATTTAAATTATGCAGTACATCAAAGTTAACAAACACAATTCCTGGTGTGAATATGGCTGTCAAAGTTGTCAAGAGTCTAATGGTAAATTCTTATGTCCCATCATAGAAGTTCCATTATGAATATCTTTTTTTACAAGCTTTGCCCTTGTGCAGAAAATGTCATGGATGTAACAGCATTCCAAAGATTCAAAATAATATATTTAGACTGTTTAGATGCCATACTGTGATTTTTATGTATTGATTTAGTGGCGATTCTCTCCTTCATTGGACCGAATATTCAGAAAAATATCTGGAAACTAAAATCCAAAAATATATCTCCTTTCATGCATTACATATTGGTGCACCCCACTTTACCATATAGTGGCCTTGTTGTTGGTGGCCTACTCCCAAATGAATGCAATGAAGAAAAAACAGATTGAAAATGCTTCAAACCAAACCCTTTCATTGATCTATGTTTGGTGTAGAGAGGAATCAAAGAATATCAATTGACTAAAAAATATTCGACGGGAGAGGAGATATAAAGTGAATTGACTCAACTTGAAAGGTTTGGTGAAAAAAATATAACAGTAATGAAAATAATTTGATTGAGCATTTCTTGACATTTCCCCTTTCCCAATATCTTAACCCTTTCACCACCACAGGCCTCTAAAGAGGCCATGTCTTTGCTATCCAAGCTATGTGAACAGAATTCTATTATTGAAAAAGAACAAGGTTGTTGCTAGTGTTATAAAGTTTAAGTATCTTGCCCTAAAAAACCCTTCCCCTTACTAAAAGTTCCATTAATGCACATTTGTAAAGCTACATTCTGGCAAGCTTTGTTCTTGCGAAGAACAATGGACGAAACAGGATTTCAAAGATGGAATATAGTGTCAGACACAATTTTAGATAAGATGCAATGCTGAAGATTTAATGTACCATTTTAAGTAGTGATTTTCCATCCCCATGGGAATTAATATCTACAAATATACATCCAGTAATGCATTATATTTTGGTGTTTTGAGAAACCTTGGATCTAACTATTCCAATGAAATAAATCTAAACATCTAAAATAAATGTAATGGGCAAGAGACTTGGAAAGAAAATCCTAAAAAGAAAATATAAGGGAAAATATTAAATGAAAATTTCTAATTTAAAAATCAAATCTGTTCATTAATTTATTTTTGGTGTAGAGGGTAAATAGCAAAGAGCATCAATTGCATAAAAATAGTCAACAGGGAGAAGAAAAAGAAAGAAATATGACTCTTCCTTAAATGTTTGAAAAGAAAATATAATAACAATAATGTGATAATTATATTCAGTACTTTTCTAAAATATCCCCTTTCCCATTATCTTTAGGTTGATAGCAAACTGTTTTCTTTACAGATTTATTATTTAAAAAGCAAAAGTTTGTTTTTAGTATTATATTATATAAGTATCTTGTTCTAAAAAAACCTATGAGTGTGTACTGCTGAATCACATAGTAATGAACTAGTCATTTGCGCCCCCTCCCTTATGGTCCCGCAGAAGTCAGGGGTTAATGTGGGGTTTTAGACCACGTTTTAACCAGAATATGTCAAGAGGGGTGGTGGTATTGACTGTTTTTGACTCTTAACTTGGAAACAGGCTTTTATTAAAGTTTAATCCCCCACCCTTCCCTGGGACCATGGGTGGGGGGTATCAAATGACTAGTGAATAAGAACATCCTACTGTGCTCTTCAAGACATGATTTTTAATTCTCATGTCTTCCAGTCTTTAGCATTCATCTTGGCCCTCAGGTAGTTCCTGGTTCATAAAAGAGTGAAAACAATTATTTATTATAATTTTTTTCAAAACAATCTTTTTATCAAGCCATTTATAATCTAACTAATTTTCCACAACTATTTGAAAAAAAATAAACACATGAGATGCAAGATGCAGACAATAACAACAATACATATTGAAAATAGGTTTTTTTTATCCTCAGTAAGGAAAATTTCTCTTGTAAGTTGAAAAAGCTGCTGTATCTTCTAAGGATATGTATCTTCTTAGGACTAAGAGCACAGGATATAAAGACAAGAACGGTCTTCTTTAGCAGTATTTGACAAATGCAACACGATATTGGTTAGCCTTTATGAAATATCTCAACACAATCAATCTGCCCTGAAGAAGTCTTATTAAAGACAAATTCCAGTTTTTGTTGTATTGTATTTTATTCAACACAATCAAGAATATAGATAAAACGAAGAATGTCAAAACAAAACCTGTTATGCTCAAATAATTTGATTACTAAGTTAAGTACTCGCATTCTCAAAGCATACAAAAAGGACAACAAAAAGCCTAATAACTGTCATATCCTCAATAGACAATACAAATCGTCGTCCAAAACTCACCTTGCATTGTTTTTTTTGGTCGCTTTCTTGTGGTTCTGTTCGCTTTTTAATGTGAACTTTTACTTGCTTAAATTTACTAGCTAAAACCAGATAAATCTTGGCGTGAATGAATGTTAGTAGATCTCCTCTAGTTGACTTTATCCTTAAGTCACAAAATTTGAGGCAAAATAAATAATCATCGCATAATCGACAAGAACTTTTTACTTTGCTCTGTGCTTGTATTTAGTCGCCATTTCGGGGCCGAGTGGAGCCTGGGAGTCGCGCGGCTGACTGACTTGCTGGCTGGCTGGCGAGTGACACCCCAGGGTATCCGCGCGATGACCACAAAAACCAAGTCGCATACCTATACCATATTTCTATGCCTATGGGGCTACGCGCGCGGCCTGCGGCCGCGCTTGGCTCCGCTACAACTTACCCACCCATAGAATCAGAGTACAAAACCCACTCACCCACCCATAGAATCAGAGTACAAAACCCACTCACCCACCCATAGAATCAGAGTACAAAACCCACTCACCCACCCATAGAATCAGAGTACAAAACCCACTCACCCACCCATAGAATCAGAGTACAAAACCCACTCACCCACCCATAAAATCAGAGTACAAAACCCACTCACCCATAGAATGAGAGCTGCCAGCACTCTTTCAAGAAAAGTTTATATGCTCTTTGCAGGTCTGTGGTGTTGCAAATCTCCTTGTAGCTGTCAACCAATTGTTGCTCCACCAGGTTGCGGGGTTGCCTCCCTCTGAATGTCCAGTGCTGCTTGCAAGTCAGCGTAGCAGGCAGGTATTCACCAAGCTTTCCCCTGAGACCAAAAATATCTGGTTATAACATCCATACCCAAAAAGCTACCAGTAAAAATGTTGAAATTCATTATATTTCACAATTTGACATTATGATATACAATTAGTATATAATTAGTTATTACACAATCATTTTAATTACTTTTGCTCACTGGTATAGTCATTCTGACTATGCCATTATCAATAAAACATGTGTAAAATTAAATTTATTTTAATACTTACTTGAAAAACCCAACATGGTGGTCCTTCTCAATGAACTTGCCGTGTTCTATGAGAGCCACTATTCCACCAAGCTTCAAGGCTCTTTCATTATCTACTGGGTATCTCCCAGTAAGAACATTAAATTTGGCCTGAAACCAAATAATGATATAACCAACTGAGCCAGGGGTTTATAGGGAACAAGCAATGATAGTGCATGTATGTTGCAAATAAGCTTACCTCTTCAAAAAGTCGACGTATCATGTTTTCATCTGTGATCTGCAATCATAAAATGGGTTATTCGTTCGGTTCAAGTCTATTTATTCCTAGTTTTATTTTATCTAATGCCTGTCCCACCTTCTTTTCCTCTGCAAGAGGAAAGAACGAGTTCCTCTTGTAGCATAATATGGGCTCATCTGAAAAGAGATATAGACAGCAATAATTGTATTCTGATAATATAGAGGAAAGAACAAGTTTCTCATGTACCATAATATGGGCTCATCTGAATAGAGATATAGACAGCAATAATTGTATTTGATAATGCTAGAAATAAATCAATAATCATAATAGAGATTGACGAGAGATTAATAGCAAGAGATTGATAGCAAGTATAATAACAATCTGATAATACTTGAAACAAGAGATTGATAGCAAGTATAAAACCAATCTGATAATACTTGAAACAAATCAATTACAATAAAAATAGAAATTGGTAGCAATTATTATAATTTGATAATGCTAGAAATAAATCAATAATGAAAAATGGCTCATTTCTGCACCTTTTTCAACTGCCTCAATATTTGCATTGGTGAACTTCTTTAAGAGTTCTGGCCAGACTTTGCGCAGCTTGTAGGGAACATGATGGTCTTTGAGCTGTAGCTCTTAAACCATAAGACAAAGACACAATATATATATAGCCCTACATTGAACAGTAGCACATAACCACATAAGATATGTACATTATATATAGCCCTACATTGAAAAGTAACACATAACTACATTAAAGATATGTACAATATATATAGCCCTACATTGAAGAGTAACACAAAACCACATTAAAGATATGTACAATATATATAGCCCTTCATTTAACAGTAACACATAACCACATTAAAGATATGTACAATATATATAGCCCTTCGTTGAACAGTGACACATAACCACATTAAAGATATGTACAATATATATATATCCCTACATTTAACCATAACACATAACCACATTAAAGATATGCACAATATATATAGCCCTTCATTGAACAGTAACACAACCACATTAAAGATATAAACAATATATATAGCCCTTCATTGAACAGTAACACAAAACCACATTAAAGATATGCACAATATATAAAGCCCTACATTGAAGAGTAACACATAACCACATTAAAGATATGTACAATATATATAGCCCTACATTGAAGAGTAACACAAAACCACATTAAAGATATGTACAATATATATAGCCCTTTATTGAACAGTAACACATAACCACATTGAAATTACATCACCACAATTCAAACGCTGTCAAACACGGCTTCAGTAAAAACAACAGATCATTCACAGTGTTTTATTGTTGTTGCAATTCATCTTGCTGGGGATACAGCATAATATAATTGAGTTGGAAATGCACATTCAGATTACTCCATGGAAAGTGCAAGTGCCTGTGAATGTATTCTATTCAAGTTTGTGCTGACAAAGAGAGTAACTCAAAATGATTCTGTCTCACTAGTGTCCTGCGAACTCACGAAAATGCAAATATGATAGTAGTTTATCCAAAGAATAAACAGGTTTGCTTGTATGGCACCAATCCACTAGAAGTTATAATAGTTCTTATTACTGTGATTCATGGAGGGCCTCAAAGTATGCAAATCCATTAAAACTGTGTACACCTGTGGTTCCACTGCAGTAACATTGAACAGCTGGCAACTTAAAAAGTTATGGGGGGTTTTATTTGTCATATACAGGGAACACAGCGAACAGAACATTCAAAGTAATGGGATCTGTGTTATATACAGAAAGCCACAGTCAAAAGACAGTGTAAAAGAAAACACATCAAGAAAGGATCTCTCCAGGCCAACAGAACTTACGAAGTAATGGGGACATGAGCCAGATACTAAACACCTTGGTAGCTTCAGGCGGGAAAGACAGATTCTCCATCATAATCCTGTTAATGGCACCAGCAGTGGCTAATTTTCCATCTTCAAGGTTGAGAAGACGGCCAGACTTCTCCACAAGAAAGACACACACTGTCAATGCTGCAGCAAAAACAAGTGCTTATAAGACAAATAGTGAGACAGACAGACAGACAGACAGACAGACAGACAGACAGACAGAAAGACAGACAGACAATAGAATAGAAACATCACACAAAAACATCAAAATGGTTAAAATAAATTTTTTTTTATAATTGAGTGCTTATCACCTGGTGTAGACTGCATTCTTCTTATCAACTCTGGATGGCTGTGGCTAGCAGCCTTTTGTTTGGGCTTTTTAACAACTGCCCTCTTGTCCTCTGGGTAGGAATGCATTCTCTTGAAGTCTGAGCTCTTTGTTGGGTCATCTTTTCTCTCTTTCTTTGGTGCAGGAGAAGTGACATCATCCTGGTCATCCTCAGCAGTTTGGTTTAATGGCTGGAGTTCTACATCCTCTGCTTTGTCACTCGCAACAGCCATACTTAATTTGTATGCCTCTAAAATGCAATGACCAGCACACTTTCAATTTCTCAAAGGACCCACTTTCAAGTGTGTGCATTGTTCTCATTGTACAGTGCAAAGTATTTGTGAGTGCAAGATTGGTGGCTAAGGTAAAAATGAGTTACTTTAACATACAACAAGTTATGAAATACTGTGGACTTTTCAGCCAAATATAACCTATATTTTCTGTGCAAAGAGACTTCAGCCCAGGTTTCACATTTTAGCAAAATTCATAAACTTCTCCAACCTTTGTCAAAGTTATAACTGCCAACAACAGAAATGCATTTTTATAGGAAACTTGGTCATGGTTGCACTTTGATTTCTCGGTTTGAAAATCGTGGCCTTTAATGTTTTGGCCAGTTAGCAATTTTTTTACGGTTGTCAAAATAAGGGTCACACTAGAAATTGAATTCCATTGACAGATTGTGTTGGATTAAGACATCTATTTTTGCAAAACTTTGCCTAAAGCAAATCAAACCTTAGAAAATTTGAGGCTAGTTGTAAATTTTATAAGTATGTTCAAGTGTGTATATCTGCAACATAACATAACATTGATATACAGTATGACATGAAAAGACCTCTCTTATGTCATTATGTCTTTTCTCTAGAAAAGACATACTGTACTAACAGTTATTTCATTATATCACAAGTCTGCACCACACTTTATAGCATTCTATTGTTCACGCATGAAAACCCCAATCCCATGGTCCTGGGACAGGAAGGGGGTTTGTCCCCACCCACTCCCCCCCCACCCCCACCCTGGTAACAAGTCTACATAAAAGTAAAAAAACTTTTAACTCCACCACCCCCTTGTGGCATATTCTTGTTCAAAAGTGCTCTAAACCCCACTCCTACCCAGAGCCATAATGGTGGCGGTTTCAAATGACTTGTGCATCTACTCAAATGTTGTTGTTGTAGAAAAGAAATATGTATAATCCATTTTGAATCTGTCCTCAAATAATCCATAGATGAGGTCAGCATGCGAACAACACCTTTGCAGCTCAAGTCAGTCTTGCACGTTTTTGTTCATGGCACGCTGTGCTGTCATGTGTTATTAGAGGCAGGATCACGACATTCATTGGTTAAATAACTAAACATGGGGACTGTTTTCCCCTTTGTTTTTAAACGCATCATGAAATATAGGTTACAAAATATCTAAAAAAGGAAAGGCACGTCAAGATATCTTTCTACAAGAATAAGAGGATATTTTTAAATTAGAACACTTGGATGTTCCAATACGTTTGGGCTGGTTTCCTTGTTGATTGGAACATAAGTATAATGGAACTATTGAATATGTTGGAATGCATTTTCCAATTCAATCTCAAAGATAATTTGATGCACTTTATCAATTATGGAAATCTTTCAAACCTTCTCGAGCAGTCTGTCGAATCAAGGAAACACAACCTTTTAAAAATTACAAAGTCAGGTACTTATACAGAATCAACACTCTTAACTTAAAGACTGGTGTTCAGTAGTGTTTAAATCGAATATAATGTCTCCCAAGTAAAGCAAAAAAAAAAAAAAACAGCAAATCTCATCAACTTACCTCAGTCCACTGAGCACGGGAGCAACCTTGACGCTTCTTCTTTACTTATAGTCTCTGGCAAACCGGAATTCAGTTGTTTATAGCAGGGTTCCGCTTTGGAAGAACTCGCTTAAATGGGAAACTGCGCCTTTTCGATGACGACGAAAAAGGCGCGACTGCCTGTTTGGAGTTCTACTTTCATTTAGTTTACTGGGCAATCTACATCCTAGATTCCACAAGCAGATACAGGTAGAGCTTGTGACAACGGCTTAGACGTTATTTATCACTAGAATCTGGATAAACAGACAATTTGATTCAGCTTCTTCGATCGAATTTTGCACATTCGTATTTTGGTTGGACTTCCCAGAATGCAGTTGTTCAACCTGGGAGGGCCTCGCGTGACTGGTAAAGCGTGACGTAGTGTGACGTAACTAAAATGGAAGTTTTAACTTCCTTTTAAAAAAAAGTGGATAGAGTGAGTTTTTCTTCTATAATTTACTGCAATATTTATTTTATCGAAAGATTGTGCTTGTAAGAACCGTTTTGAATTGATTGTTTACACAGGAAACTAACCCCTACGGTTTGAATAAAGTTAGAGTTGTTTTTAAACTTCGCGTTGTTGTTGATTTAGTAAGTGTGTACGCTTGTATAACATTTTTTCACTTTTTCGGCGCTCGATGCTTTATGGCGCTTTCCATTGCTTACCGGTCTGACGGCCGTCTCGTCTGTCCGTGTCACGACATACCTAGTAAAAAGAGACAAGGAATGAAACTCTCGCTAGAGTTTCTGGCGCTGCTAGCGACCACAGGTAGCCCAAGCTCTTTATTTGTACATAAGGATATTAACGGTAAACATAGCGCGAAAAACAAAATTAGTGAAAAATAAAAATAAAACTTGTTGAAAAGACGTGTGTAGTCTATTGTTCTGTGCAAGTTTACTTTTTGCGTGTTCTTTGGCCTTATTAAAGCGCCTTTATCAAGATTCAAGATTCACGATTTGAACTCTACCTTCGTTCTGGTTCTAATTCCCTAATGAACAAAGAATGAACACATCCAAGATAATGAGAGTACATAGTAATGTCCTTATGCCTTTTTTTCTTTTCGATGTCATGACACACCAAAAACAGTATAATTAATTATTAATATTATAAAAAAAATAAAGAAAAAAATTTGCGCTATCAGTGGGAATCGAACCCGAGTCGCTGCGTTCGTAGTCAAGTGCTGAAGCGACTTGTAACTAAAATTACTTTTAATACTATTGGTATCGTAAACTATCTCAAGCAAAGTCACTATCTGACTGAATGTTGCAAACGGGAAAAACAATTAGGGTTACATTCGGGAAATTTTTCCCGAGTGTAACCTCCAAAAGGTTACAATCGAGAAATTTTTTCCGAGTGTAACTTCCAAAAGGCTAAAATCGGGAAAAGAAAAGGTTAAACTCGGAAAAAAGAGGTCTTTATATCTATCGCGCGCTATGCTCTGCGTTTATAAAAAAATTAAAGAGAAAAAATTGCGCTACCAGTGTGAATCGAACCCGAGTAGCTGCGGTAGGAGTCAAGTGTCCGCAACACTACACTAACGTGGGATTGCTGAAGCGAACTGTGACAAAAATTACATTTTAATACTAGAGGTCTCTCAAGATCTGTTAAGGGTTCACCCTGTCGTTAACTAACATCTAGGCTCAGACCGCCTTTCTATCGCCTTTCCGTTGGTTGACTTGATAGAATACTAGAACTTGGAACTGTGGAACATTGCGGCTGCTGCTGGAGTTGGGGATAGATTTTGATGCTCTATTAGCACTGTTGCGCGGATGTAGGGTGAGGAGACAAGCTTCTTCAACAATGCCCCCTTTCTTACCCGTATTCATGGAAGGTGGTATCACAACCAAAAAGCTCATGGATAAAAAGCAAATAATAAAATGAGAAATATAAATAACATTAAAACTTTTACTTAGCAGCTCATTTATTCCCCACATCTTCGTGTAGATTTGGTTTTTAGGCTCAGGTAGATGTCATGGGCTTCCATGCGGAATTATCGTCACCAACAGGAACGGTGATGCTAATTGTGTGGACGATTTTACCGCAGCTTTCCACATAAGCAATCATCTATTTGATTCTCCATCAGCTTCCGTGTCCATTGTGCCACAACCGCTTTCCCTCTGGTACTTGCTCAACATTTAAATAAAATTCTGCCACACTCATCATAGAGTCTAACAATGCTGGAGGAAAACTTTAGAGCTCCAGTGAGAAATGTTGTTAACAGGTTAAAGTACTTCTGGGGATAAGCTAGAATTGAGGGCTGAAACGATAGCTGTAACATGTACGACGTCATTGTCATTGTCGGGGTGTTTGCGTGCTCCGATTTTTTTTAGACTTTTGGTATGTTATAAAGGGAGACTCATTAATACAAAAACGTTGAAAAATCTTGTGTTGCAATTAGTCCGATCTTAAACCGTAGATTGATTGGACTATAACCCCAAGGGAGGGTAAGGTGGGTGATAGTAGTACGGCAGCGTTGTGCATAGCCCCGAGGGAGGGTGGGGTAGGGTGATAGTAGTAAAGCAGAGGTGTGCATAGCCCCCGGGGGAGGGTGGGGTGGGTGATAGTAGTACAGCAGAGGTATGCATAACCCCCGAGGGAGGGTGGGGTGGGTGATAGTAGTAAAGCAGAGGTGTGCATAACCCCCGAGGGAGGGTGGGGTGGGTGATAGTAGTACAGCAGAGGTGTGCATAACCCCCGAGGGAGGGTGGGGTGGGTGATAGTAGTACAGCAGAGGTGTGCATAACCCCCGAGGGAGGGTGGGGTGGGTGATAGTAGTACAGCAGATGTGTGTATAACCCCCGAGGGAGGGTGGGGTGGGTGATAGTAGTACAGCAGAGGTGTGCATAACCCCCGAGGGAGGGTGGGGTGGGTGATAGTAGTACAACAGAGGTATGCATAACCCCCGGGGGAGGGTAGGGTGGGTGATAGTAGTACAGCAGATGTGTGTATAACCCGAGGGAGGGTGGGGTGGGGTGATTGTAGTACAGCAGAGGTGTGCATAACCCCCGGGGGAGGGTGGGGTGGGTGATAGTAGTACAGCAGAGGTGTGCATAACCCCCGAGGGAGGGTGGGGTGGGTGATAGTAGTACAGCAGAGGTGTGCATAACCCCCGAGGGAGGGTGGGGTGGGTGATAGTAGTACAGCAGAGGTGTGCATAACCCCCGAGGGAGGGTGGGGTGGGTGATAGTAGTACAGCAGAGGTGTGCATAACCCCCGAGGGAGGGTGGGGTGGGTGATAGTAGTAAAGCAGAGGTATGCATAACCCCCGAGGGAGGGTGGGGTGGGTGATAGTAGTACAACAGAGGTGTGCATAACCCCCGAGGGAGGGTGGGGTGGGTGATAGTAGTACAACAGAGGTGTGCATAACCCCCGAGGGAGGGTGGGGTGGGTGATAGTAGTACAGCAGAGGTATGCATAACCCCCGAGGGAGGGTGGGGTGGTGATAGTAGTACAACAGAGGTGTGCATAACCCCCGAGGGAGGGTGGGGTGGTGATAGTAGTACAGCAGAGGTGTGCATAACCCCCGAGGGAGGGTGGGGTGGGTGATAGTAGTACAGCAGAGGTGTGCATAACCCCCGAGGGAGGGTGGGGTGGGTGATAGTAGTACAGCAGAGGTGTGCATAACCCCCGAGGGAGGGTGGGGTGGGTGATAGTAGTAAAGCAGAGGTATGCATAACCCCCGAGGGAGGGTGGGGTGGGTGATAGTAGTACAACAGAGGTGTGCATAACCCCCGAGGGAGGGTGGGGTGGTGATAGTAGTACAACAGAGGTGTGCATAACCCCCGAGGGAGGGTGGGGTGGGTGATAGTAGTAAAGCCGAGGTATGCATAACCCCCGGGGGAGGGTGGGGTGGGTGATAGTAGTACAACAGAGGTGTGCATAACCCCCGAGGGAGGGTGGGGTGGTGATAGTAGTACAGCAGAGGTGTGCATAACCCCCGAGGGAGGGTGGGGTGGGTGATAGTAGTACAACAGAGGTGTGCATAACCCCCGAGGGAGGGTGGGGTGGTGATAGTAGTACAACAGAGGTGTGCATAACCCCCGAGGGAGGGTGGGGTGGGTGATAGTAGTAAAGCCGAGGTATGCATAACCCCCGGGGGAGGGTGGGGTGGGTGATAGTAGTACAGCAGAGGTGTGCATAACCCCCGAGGGAGGGTGGGGTGGTGATAGTAGTACAGCAGAGGTGTGCATAACCCCCGAGGGAGGGTGGGGTGGGTGATAGTAGTACAACAGAGGTGTGCATAACCCCCGAGGGAGGGTGGGGTGGGTGATAGTAGTACAGTAGATTTGTGTATAACCCGAGGGAGGGTGGGGTGGGGTGATTGTAGTACAGCAGAGGTCTGCATAACCCCCGAGGGAGGGTGGGGTGGGTGATAGTAGTACAACAGAGGTGTGCATAACCCCCGAGGGAGGGTGGGGTGGGTGATAGTAGTACAACAGAGGTGTGCATAACCCCCGAGGGAGGGTGGGGTGGGTGATAGTAGTACAGCAGATTTGTGTATAACCCGAGGGAGGGTGGGGTGGGTGATAGTAGTAAAGCAGAGGTATGCATAACCCCCGAGGGAGGGTAGGGTGGGTGATAGTAGTACAACAGAGGTGTGCATAACCCCCGAGGGAGGGTGGGGTGGTGATAGTAGTACAACAGAGGTGTGCATAACCCCCGAGGGAGGGTGGGGTGGGTGATAGTAGTAAAGCAGAGGTATGCATAACCCCCGAGGGAGGGTGGGGTGGGTGATAGTAGTACAACAGAGGTGTGCATAACCCCCGAGGGAGGGTGGGGTGGGTGATAGTAGTACAGCAGATGTGTGTATAACCCGAGGGAGGGTGGGGTGGGGTGATTGTAGTACAGCAGAGGTGTGCATAACCCCCGAGGGAGGGTGGGGTGGGTGATAGTAGTACAGCAGAGGTATGCATAACCCCCGAGGGAGGGTAGGGTGGGTGATAGTAGTACAGCAGAGGTGTGCATAACCCCCGAGGGAGGGTGGGGTGGGTGATAGTAGTACAACAGAGGTGTGAATAACCCCCGAGGGAGGGTAGGGTGGGTGATAGTAGTACAACAGAGGTGTGCATAACCCCCGAGGGAGGGTGGGGTGGGTGATAGTAGTACAACAGAGGTATGCATAACCCCCGAGGGAGGGTAGGGTGGGTGATAGTAGTACAACAGAGGTGTGCATAACCCCCGAGGGAGGGTGGGGTGGGTGATAGTAGTACAGCAGATGTGTGTATAACCCGAGGGAGGGTGGGGTGATTGTAGTACAGCAGAGGTATGCATAACCCCCGGGGGAGGGTGGGGTGGGTGATAGTAGTACAACAGATGTGTGTATAACCCCCGAGGGAGGGTGGGGTGGGGTGATTGTAGTACAGCAGAGGTGTGCATAACCCCCGAGGGAGGGTGGGGTGGGTGATAGTAGTACAACAGAGGTGTGCATAACCCCCGAGGCAGGGTGGGGTAGGGTGATAGTAGTAAAGCAGAGGTGTGCATAGCCCCCGGGGGAGGGTGGGGTGGTGATAGTAGTACAACAGAGGTGTGCATAACCCCCGAGGGAGGGTGGGGTGGGGTGATTGTAGTACAGCAGAGGTGTGAATAACCCCCGAGGGAGGGTGGGGTGGGTGATAGTAGTACAGCAGAGGTGTGCATAACCCCCGGGGGAGGGTGGGGTGGGTGATAGTAGTACAGCAGAGGTGTGCATAACCCCCGGGGGAGGGTGGGGTGGGTGATAGTAGTACAGCAGAGGTGTGCATAACCCCCGAGTGAGGGTGGGGTGGTGATAGTAGTACAGCAGAGGTGTGCATAACCCCCGAGGGAGGGTGGGGTGGGTGATAGTAGTACAACAGAGGTGTGCATAACCCCCGAGGGAGGGTGGGGTGGTGATAGTAGTACAGCAGGGTTGTGCATGACCCCCGAGGGAGGGTGGGGTGGGTGATAGTCGTACAGCAGCGTTGCGCAAAGCCCCGAGGGAGGGTGGGGTGGGTGATAGTAGTAGTATAGCAGGGTTAGATGGAGGATGGGTATAATACCATGCGTGACTGGCTATATAACACTTTTTCTTTCACACGTTGTTTTCGACTGCACGAGGGGCTAGTGTCCCCCCATCCTCCCCGCGGCGACGAAGGCGCACATGCTCCCGATTCGCTTCTCTAATAATATCTTAATCATGATTTTGAAGCATTTTAAGTGAGTAAACTCGGTGGGAATATAGTACTATATTTTGTTTTTTATTGGTTGAGAGTTTCATAATTTGTATATAACCTAACTAATCTATAAGAGGAATATAGACAGTACGCAACTCCTCCAGGTCGTCCACGAAGAGTTTCATAATTTGTATACAAGCTAACTAATCTATAAGAGGAATAGAGACAGTACGCAACTCCTCCAGGTCGTCCACGACCTTGTATCCCAAGAGATTCATCACCTCATAGCACTCGGTCTCCACCATCCGTACGATAGAGTACGGCATCCGTAACCTCCACTTATATACACTCTCCGACAAGTTCCTAGACGAAGTCTCGGGCTGAGCGGACGAACCCGAATATGACACGACCGGTTCGCGATACGCGCGATCGATATACCGTCGCACCTGCGGCGCGATCGTGATCCCGACGAACTGGTATAATTGTTCGGCTATTTGCTGAGGCTTTGTAGCGAGGTCCTCGTATCTTAGCAACGTGTAGCGACCCTTGAGCCAAGGTGGTGCACTTACAGCGTATTTGATGTTTAGTAGTAAATTTTTACAGAGCTTCTGCGTGTGCGTGCGCAGAGTTGCCATGGTGAAGTTCTCATTGCTATCGAGTTTAACTTTAGCGTCGATCAGCGCCCGTGGGTCTCTCACCAAATGGACAACTCTAAGAGCATAGTCCGCGGGACCAACAGTATCCATTAGGTACGAAAGCTTGTGAATAAACTCAACGTCAAGCGACTTGATCGCTGTGTGACGATGAAGGTTGCAAATGGCGGTGACAGTCTCGGGGCGCAGTCGAGTACACATGCGAATCGAGAACGAATGTAGGTTGTTATACTCGGGGCAAAGAGGAGGCGCCGAGAGCGCTCGGCTCGCAAGTCTATGAGACAGGGAACTATACTGGAGCGATATAAAGTCTGTAAAGTATGACAACTCTCTAAAGTCGCAATGGAAAATGCCGTTGAGTAAATGGGTGACCATCGTGTCATAGACACTCTCTGGTCGGTTTTCGCGATAATAACTAAGGGACTTCACAGGCTCGTATGTATAGAATATTTGAGGATGTTGATTGAAGATTTCACCAAGTAGAGAGCTACCGCAATGCTCTCCAGAAATAAGGAGAATGTTTTGTCTTACTTTGTTTCCGTATTGGTTCACCAAAGAGTCGGCTTCAGTGAGTTTGTTGAGTTTCTGATAGTGCTTCAATCGTCGTTCTAACTCCTCGATTTTGTTCTGCAGCAATACAGAACAATTTAAACCATTTACTCCGTTGACTCGTAATGTTTCTAGACTTTTTTTGCATCCCTTGCAGAAGCGTCTTCTCGGGGACACACGTCTTGCTGTATGGACAAAGCCATCTTCCTTGTTTCTCCCACCGTAGCTAAATATTACTACTGATAATAAAAACATGGTTAAAACAATAGCTATTCTAAGTGCTTTGCTATTAAAACTGTCGAATTGCTTATAGCTTTTAGAATACAGCATCTTTCAATACAAAAGGTTCGTTTCATAGTTTCGTATTCTTCATGGCCGTTGACCTCTCAACCAAGCGGAAACCACAGCAAATCAACTCCCATTCATCACGAACATCCCTCTGCCCATCGACGTATTCTTCACGCTTTCTGCCCTTTCTCATATTTGCTTCATAAGTAGTTTTGATTCACAAATCATAAACTGTTAAAAAATGGCGAGTAGATAAGAGAAATGTCAAATTGCTCTTGCATAAAGCCACCTGCAGATGACCGAGCCGTAGGATGCCCATATATGGAAAATGTCATTGTTATTTTATTCGGAGACACAGAAACACCAAATTCTCGAACTGGTGGGGCCATCGAGTGAAACTTAAATGAAGATAGTTATTTTAATATTCTTGTGCAACGCAGTTTATTTCTTTTGTATCTTATGATGAGACAAGCTCAGTGGGTACACTCATTCTCGGCGCAGTGTAGAAGAACCCCGCATTGTAAAAGAATGCGTTATTTGTTGTTATGACTTTATAGGAGCAGTGTTGTCCAAAATATTGATAAAAAAGAATGGAAACAATAAATTGTCGGGCGGGAAAATTGGTGGTGTTGTTTCACAGTGAATAAAAGTCAAAACCAGGGTTTATCGTGGATTGCTTTCCTAGAATTCACAAAATTTTGGATTTCACTAAATTTTTCATTTACTTCATGAGGAAGATCACTATCTGAAACGCTTTGAAGACGCTTCTGTGTCCTTTCATAGGCGCTATAGTTCAAAACGTCATGTTATTGTAACGAAGCAATTGCAACGCTAGTCACGGCACAATCACGCACGGTAACGCAGACCATATCACGGCACGATCACGCTCAACATGTCACGTCATGAACACGCTCAACATATCACAACACGAACACGGTCAACGTATCACGGCACGAACACGCTCAGCATATCACGTAAACATGTCACGGCACGATAACGCTCAACATGTCAGGCACGAACACGCAAGGTAGCGCTGAAAATATCACGGCACGATCATGTGGGGCTACGTTGTCTATGCAAATAACATTCCAAGGACGCCATTTGACCAGCTGCTATGTCCCGATTACCGACGGAAAGCTAAGATTTACGTTTAGAAAATTATTTATCGCAGGTTTTTTAGCGGATTGCTTAAAAAGTCGATTCGGGATCATTGTTGAAAGAAACAAGGGAGGGCTTCAATGAGGTTAGCCGTCTTTTTTTTTTTTAACCCATAAAAACATTGCCTTTTTTATTCGTAAATCAGGTACAGGTACCCTCATTGAGGCCCAAAAGCCTACGTGAGACCGGAAACATATGAAGTAATTTGATTGGCTGTCGTGCTTTTATATTCTTTCCTGGATTTTGATTGGTTAAAGCAGTGAGGTTTTCCCGGAAGTACGAATTCGATTTTTATAAACGGATTTTTCTATTCTATATGTTTGCCGTATGGCGGGATAGGGTCGAGTCTAAGTCAAATACTCTGGTTAGATAGGGCCACAGGCGGCCTGTCGGGGCTCTATTTGTTATGATCAGTTTTTGTGGTGCTGATCCATTGAAAACAGCGGCGATATTAAATGTGCTATTTGGGAATGTGATCCTCGTATTTGGAGTCGTTGATCAAATCACTTATCGTTTGAGAGAAGAACACGATGCCTCCGCTAAGATTGGACTGGGGATATGGACAGGTTTATCGGTGAGTTTGAGCATTTTCTTGCACTTTTTCTTTGAGCGAACATTCTTGTGTTTGGTCTATTCACGGCTCATTTGAATATGAGTCTATATTTCCCATTGTAAACTGGCGCCTATATCAACAAAGAAATAAAATTGCAACCAGCAAGTCAAAGGACTTTTTGGGCTTAAAATAATTATTTTTAGTGCTATTTTTTGATCACTTAAAAGATTTTAATTCATGCTTCAGCTTTTGGTAAGATTAACCCATATACCCTGTATCACCATTATCCAAGAGAACACTTCATTTTACAGGAAAGAATGCTTCGTTCTTTCTCCTTGTCATTGACAAGCATACTTTTTTATTAAACCTCATGATCGAAACTAGATGGGTAATCTTTGTTGTGTATTATCACATTTTTTAGCAGAATTACTAAAGAGATTAAATTAAAATATTATGTGATCAGCAGAACTCTAAATAAATCCAACATTTACCACTTAATTGCTAAGCTAAAACTACTATCACCATTTCCTGCCCTTAAACTGACATCCCTTTCTTTGTTTTCTTTTTCCGTGTAATTTTTTCCGGATATTTGCTTAAGCATGACGAATTAGCGTTTTGTTGGTCGATTCTAAGTTTTTTTTGCATAGCAATAGGTTCACATAGAAGTGCAAAAACCGTTGTATCATATCAGAAAAGGCCATTTAATACTATTAGAAGATGTTGAATACGGATTAAAAAATGTTGACTAAAGTCTGTAATCTGTGTTTTTTTCCTGCTTTGTTATTATTATAGGAAGCTTTTTTAGCCTGAAATGCGTTCTAAAGAGTTGAATAAAATTTATAGTATCCAGACTTACCCAAAATACTATTTGTTAATTATTATTTGTGTACTTCTTCCTTTTTTACTACTTTATTATATACTATATGTTATTAACAATAGCGTGTGTGTATGTTTTAACAAACGTTAAAACATTGTTCAGTCTTAAAATGCTCCAAAATAAGAACGGCTCGGCTAAACTTCAGAATACCCGTCCACATTTAAAGGCCTCTAAATTTCATCGGTCCGCGGTCCGCAGTCCAGAACTACTCAATATAAAGTATCCATCATTGCACAATTAATTTATAATACTACTCAATATAAAATATCCATCATTGCACAATTAATTTATAATACTACTCAATATAAAATATCCATCATTGCACAATTAAATTATAATCGGATATGTCATGTTGGTTCGCAGTCAAAGACTACTAATTCGTCCATAATGCGAAATTGGTCCGCGGTCCGCGGTCTATAAATATGCACAGACGGCTACACAGCGGACCACGGACCACGGTAGCAGTGACTTAGATTACTTAGACTTATTATTTGATACTTCGTTCTATAAATATGAAAATAAGGCTTTACTGCGGACCGCGGACCACGGCAGTAACGTGGCTCCACAGTGGACGGGTATTCTGAAGTTGCTCCAACGGCTCAACTTCATCTAAAGATTAGACGCTTTTTTATTAAAAAAGATGTAGATGTATTGGTTTTCGATATTTAATCTAAACAGTGACGTAAAGATCTAACGAAACACACCCGACAGGCCCTTAGCCAGGATTTTGAGCGGGGTGGTTCGTTTTTCCATTTCAGCGGACCAAATTTCCGGTATACCCAGGCTCCCCTCGCCTTATTACATTAGGCCATCAAAACTTCAAATAAATTCAATCTTGTATTTAAAATGTATTTTAAAGCACCCTTCTAATAGGGTTCTTTTTAACATAAAGCGATAATAATAAAGATTATTATTTAAAAAATAGATTTTTATAGTCAATTTAATGACATATTGATGTGCACGGTAATCTAGCCAAACGTTATATATAATAACGTTATATCAAGGGCTCATAAGTAGGGGCAATCAACTTCCCCATGTTCTGGTACTATATAGGTGTCACGGCGTTTCCTAGGATCAGGCTATTTTTAGACGCGCGGATTAGCCAATCAGATGCGACCTTTGTGTTGACGTTTTGGCTGAGCTCAACTGCACGCGTAGTCTCACAAAAAGCTATGTTCTCTCTTTGGTACTTTGGTACTGTTGCTCTCTTCTTTAATATGAATTCAATCCTACCTACGACTTTGAATTCTAGCTTGCAATTCTTTGGTAAACGAACAAAACCGACAGATGATGGATAAAAAATATTCTTCCTAACTGCCATTTGCGCTGATTGGCCCATTCGTGCGCGCGCGTCTAAAAATAGCCTGATCCTCGGAAACGCCGTGACAATTATATAGTACAGATGATTGCCCCTACTTATGAGCCCCTGGTTATATATAATAACAAGGAACTGAACTAACCGAGTCGTGCCATTGCAATCTCGAAAAGAACACCTTCCCTATCGCTGATGCTGGCCTATCCAAGACATAAGACACGAGATCTTTCTTGCGTCACATTACATTTGCTACATTAAAATGGCACCAAATTTCCATGTTATCGCTCTTTTATAGGTAACAATGACTGGGTCCACATGGCTGATGACGTCAAGACCTCACGCTCCAAACCAGGCCCCTTCCCGCACACGGGTGAGCATGCGCTTATAGTAGCGCTATAGTAGCGCCTTAGTAGCGCTTAGGGGACCCTAAGATAACAACGGTGAGGGCGGGGTCATTCAAGGGGTGGGTGAGGGGGTGCTTAGTCCCTATTTGGGTATAGGGGTACCTCCAAGGGTCTGTACCCTCTGACTGTTAAGGATAAAGGACAAGCAATCGCGGAAAACCCGAACAACCCCAGATCATCACAAGTCTCAATATAAAAAGGCTTCACGATTTACTTGACATTTCTGTAAAGGCAAATTTATAAACCATTAACCATGCTCAGGTCAGAGAAGCTCAAAATATGCACCCGTTTAGGACATATGATAGCCCTAAATATATACCCTGTCTTGGGCATAGTCTTAGCACACTTTTTGTGGTTGCTTCTCCTGACCGACTTTACACTCAGAAACATGCTAAAATATCAGGCACGCACCTCCCCCCTCCTACAACCCTTCCCTTTTCCGCCAAAAAGAGGGTTATTTCATCTGCTCAGGCTGCCTGTGTTATTTCCCAAGCTCGATTATTCTCAGTTATGAAACGTGAACGTGTACGTACACTCAAGCTCCTATAAACATTGGCAACATCAAACAGTGCATCAAACACCTCCTTTTTGACATTGCAAACATCAAACAGTAAATAAAACAGCTTCTTATTAGCATTGCTAAAATAAGACAGTACATCAAACAGCTTCTTATAAACATTGCAAACATCAAACAGTGCATCAAACTTATAAACATTGCCAACATCACACAGCTCCTATAAACAACGCAAACATCAAACAGTACTGGCACCTCTACGCTTAGCAGCACCTCTACGCTCAACAGACGCTCAGCTGAGCGTCTAGAAATTTATAGAAGACGCAGACACCACTCAAATTTATTTATGTTTCTTCAGCTTAACGTCTTCTACGCATTATCCATGGTATCCCTGTGCCTCGCTTCCATGCTGGTCACACTGTCCTCTATCACTGTAACCCGCGCGTATCCCGCGGGATGTGAACCTCACCGCATGAACAAGTGGTACCTACCAGAACCGCAACACAGCTACTTCAGCTCATGCGTAACAAGCTTATCGCTACAGTGCTTTTATATCATCGCTGGGGGTCTAGAAATGGCCGTTAGTTTGTGGTCAGTGGTTTTGTGTATAAGGACAGGCGCCTGCAGATGTTCAAGAATTTTGTTGATGGTGAGTTAGCTCTAAGTGTAAGAAATTGTTAAAAAACGTAGGGGCCGTCCTTTTTTGATACGTTTAGGCCTTCCGTCCACACTAACACGGATCCGTATACTTTTTGATACGTTTAGGCCTTCCGTCCACACTAACACGGATTCGTTTGAATCCGTATACTTTTTGATATGTTTAGGCCTTCCGTCCACACTAACACGGATTCGTATACTTTTTGATACGTTTAGGCCGTCCGTCCACACTAACACGGATTCGTTTGAATCCGTATACTTTTTGATACGTTTAGGCCGTCCATCCACACTAACACGGATTCGTATACTTTTTGATACGTTTAGGCCGTCCATCCACACTAACACGGATTCGATTAAATCCGTATACTTTTTGATACGTTTAGGCCTTTCGTCCACACTAACACGGATTCGTTTGAATCCGTATACTTTTTGATACGTTTAGGCCTTACGTCCACACTAGCACGCGCGCTGGATCCAGCGAATCCGGATACTTTTAAAAACGCTGTCGAAAGTGAATCAAAATGAATCCGTATACTTTGGTCCGTAGTGTGGACATTCGGATCCGTATCAAAATGAAAACGATGGCATCATATCGCAGGCGCGCGCTGCTTTGAGCATGCGCATATCATAAAAATGACGTCACCCTGTACCTTCCAGCGTTTTCAAGCGTTTGAATCCGTGTTAGTGGGGATCCAGACGAATACGATGCGAGAACGATAGTGTAGACGCGAATCAAGTGATGCGTTTACGGCGAAACGAATCCGGATACTTTTGAATCCGTGTTAGTGTGGACGAGCCCTTAATTATCACAGTAATCATTCCCATGAGGCCTCGGCTCTGCCAAGGGGTGGTCAGGATTTGTTATGGTGCGCAGACATAAGTGTAATGATTAATCTAAGAATTCCTCAATTGCCAATCGCTCAATAATCTCTTACTCTTCAAACATATTCCCTCTTGTTAGACATTCTGTTACAAAAAAAGGCAGAAAGATATGTACACAAACTTTTTAAGAACCAAATTTTAAGAGATAGTGAGTACGGGAGCCAATCAACTTGTAGATTTATACTAATATCAAATAGTGTTAATGCGTTCTCAAATTCACAATCAAACTGCGTTCATAATAACAGTTATTGATAATTATGTAGTTTTCTTTCAATAGTTTTCTTTCAGAACAGGACAGCCTCAACTGAAAACTAGACCTTCTTATAGAAAAGATTGTGTTTTGAACTGATGACGCGTACCCTTGACTGGATCGAAAGTGCCCTTAGCGTACTAGATGTCTGGAGTCGAATTTTTAGATGTTTTATTTTGTTATATTATTATCACTTTCCTGAGTGAATAACTTTTTTTTTTTTTTTGCTTTTCAGAATCACCAAGAAATCCCCCGTCACCAAGGACACGCAATTGCCGATGGCTTAGAAGTCGTCGCAGTTGAACCACCGCAACACCATCAACTAGAGGTCATCGAAGAGGAAGTTCCTAGGTGAATCGCTATTTTGGGATGTTTCCAAGAAGCTAGCTATCATAAAAATAAAGATTTATGACTAAAAGATAAGGTCCAGTTTTAGCACAAGGCAAAGAAAACTGAATGGTCTGCGTAAACAATGTGGAAACAGTAAAATAAGTACACGTAAAAGAAGTTAGAAGTCTTTATGGGTTCTCTCAATGAAGGCAAAGTGGTTCGCTTACGTTTCGGGCGTAAACCCTTCGTTAAGCGTGAACCCCGCGTCGGTGAAGAGAGGCGATCAACCCCGTACGGATGTATTTTCCTTCGGGCAAATAGTCTCTAGAAGGGTGGGGCAAACAAGCGGTAATACGTGGATATTTTTAAACGTTTAAATTCGTTGCAAAGATAATCAAAATAATGTGAGCAGAAAAAAACGCGCGAAAAGGCAATGTAATATCCAGAATGACTTGCAACCGCAAAAGACGAAAATAGCAAAATTATTTCTAAAGACGAAAATGCCATTTATATTATTGCCATTTATATATATGATAGCATTGTGAGTATCAATGCAATTCTAGTTTTAGTTTTACTGTTAGTAGCATTATTAAATTGTTACTAGAAAAAATATAGATGGAATATATTAAGTTTACTTATATTTTGTAATTTTTGTAACTTTTGAAATAACAATATCTGCTTTTATTCATATCACATCATTAAAGTATAAAAATCTACATATAGAGCATTTATTTTGTCCTTCGTCTGAATTGTCTATGGGAGACTAGGGGAAAACGTGTGAATGCCCGTATAAGCAGTTACTACGGTAACAAGACTCTCTGTAAATTTGTGTGATTTTTCTCAATAGACGCTTTTAGAGATAGAAAAAAGCAAGAATGATTGGGCCTACATAAATATGGTATGCTATATCCTTTAAAAATGACGACCTATGTAGCTTTTTCCGCCGCCGGTAGAATTCTTCCGAAAGCTTTGTCATTTCAGGGCCGTAGCAGGGGGCGTGGAACTGGGGGTACGTCCCCCAACATAAAAAAAATTATAAGATTTCCAGTGGGGGCGTGGCTGTGTACCTCAATAAATCGAGGCCTTCTTCGGCCATGTATCTTTGTATTTTTTTAGAGGGAGATTAAACCACGTTCTGCGCCACAATTCCCCTTAAAACAACACACAAGGCTAGTGTAGTATTGCAACTAGCTTCGTGAGGAAATAGTCAAGACAAAACTTCCTGGCTCGCCTCTGATCAAACAACGCCAACATACCGCGACATGTTGCTGGTGGTGCCTCGTAAGACTGACCACGTGACAAAGGAAACGGCGAACTGTGGACGTAGCACCTCCTAATATGGTGTACAATCAGCACAAGACTTTTCTGGGCCGGATATTCTGGATGATTTTGCCAGTAATACAGGCAGCATGATTGCGCCATGTTTGCACTACAGGATAGAAACAGAAATAAGATTTACTCTAGCTGATGGCAGAGAGCTCTCTTACAGAAATGAGGTTTACTCTAGCTGTGATGGCAGAGAGACTCAGCGCAACCAGCTTGTGTGTGTGTGAAGGAGGAGTTTTAAAGATCTTGCTTTTGCTGGGCACGCTAAACACACTGCCTTGGTATGCACACCTTGGTATGAGAGAGTTAAAGATGTTTTTTTTAAGTTGAAGTTAACTGATATTCAATGATAAGACAGACATTTGGATAAATGCATTGGATAAAGCTTTGTAAATAAGAAGACGAACCCAATTATCTTCCTCACAGTTGGGTGCCCTCATACGAGGGCGCGGATACAATGTGTGTGTGTATGATGCTGCCGCCAGACGACTTATGTTCGAAAAAAACGACGTGGGATGGAAATCATTAGAGTTGCGAACATGAGGAAGACTCTGTAGCAAGAGGTTTGCCATTACAAAGGAAAAGGAGAATATAATAGGAACAGGCGCTCAGCTCAGCTCAGCTCTATATGCAACACCAGGCGTTCTCATAGCCCCAAGGGCAAACCTTATCCATGACAGATACATTCTTTTTATAAAAGCGTCTAATTTTCAGTTAATGCTGCGCCGTTGTTAAAGATGTTCTTAAATTTCAGTGAATTTAAAACTAATAATACATTAGAAGCCACCAGTGTTGCTGCTATCTGAGCCTCGACATGTTCTTAGAATGTTCTTAGAATTTGGTGAATTTGATATTCAACGCAATAGATACAAGACTGGGTTGTATGTTGTTGTTGTTGTTAATTTTTCCGTTCTATTGTTATTCGACCCACTTAATGCTGCCTGCCAATCAGATGTTGATTATTTCTATTGTGCAATGACGCTTTTTGCTTGTGGATACAAAGACTTGCCGGGTACTGGCCGGTCAGGGAGTGTTCGTATTTTATTCTATATTCTATTCTTATTGTATATAATGATAATAATAATTTTTATTATAACAATGGCCCAAGTACAGGATCCAAAATGTGAATCTTTCACTTTACGTTTTCAGCTTTATTGTTCAATGAAATTTCATAGAAAATAGAATTAGAGTTCGGTGACAATGTTAGAAAATGGCCGTGTTAAAAGGCCTTGCGTCCCTATTGATAACTCAAAATCTATCGTCAGAATATGGCAATTATTAAATGAATTGATAAGTAAGAATATGACTGATCTGAAATTACAGATAATGTTTGATTTATAGATATCAAATAAGGATACTTGATTGATCGTTACGACATTGCTATTAATGAAAGTATATTTTATCATATTTTCGGGGGAATTCTGACAAAGGTTGTTTCCATCTTTAAGAAAAGCCCCTTTGTTACTACGCCTTTAAGATCGCGTCTCTTCCGCAATAATCAAACCTCATAGCACTCAACCAAACAATATGACATGCCCACTTTACTCGATGGGCGCGCCATATGTCGTTAATTAACGGGGGCATTATTATTATTATTATTGAGGGTATAAAAACAGCTCCCTGTCAAGAGACAGTCACTCAGAGGTCGTCCACCATCAAGAATACTAGTCGTAGCATGTCGTCCAACCTTTTTCTTTTACTCGCTTGCTTGCTGGTATCGTCGATGTTTGTGCGGGACGCGAACGCCTTTACTCCTGGCATTCTTAACAAAGAGTACGGCAGACAGTGGAGACCAAAGACGGTAAGAAAGGGTGCTGGCAAAAAACGATTCTCTTAGAATAAAACAAAAAGAAATGATGCAAAAAGTGATCTAAGCGGTAAATTATGCACCAAACTTGATAAAAAAAAAAAGCTCCGAAGGGAATAACACGGAAATAACGTGCTGAAAGAGGCTATAAACAAGAGACCATTGTTGTTGAAAGCAGCAGATCGGTTAGAATTATCACGAGCAATATGATCTTTTAAAATGTCTCTGTCTCCCGAAACTTTAATATTTTTAAATATTTTTTGCTTCGCCAACAAATAAAATATGATTTGCGGTTTGATTAACAAAGTAAGTTAAAAACAAACTTTTTAGCTATTTTTTTTTTTCATATTTATAAGAAAATCGTCAGATTTTGGCAGTTAGAGCGACACGAGAACAAAATGCTAACACTATCATAATCCAATCTTGTGATGGTGAATTCATCTAAGTGGTAAAACATCTTGCCGGCATTGCTCCGTTTTCTAATAACCAGAGAGAATGCGATGTTATTTGTAGTAGGATTCCTAAAGTAATTGCAGAAAACGTTTTCGATATTTCTCATTATTTAAGGCATGTCAATAAAAATTGTCGCGGTTAAAAGACACAAGTGAAAAGAGAAAAAAACTCATTCATCCGTAAAACATCTAACCGACATTGCATCGTTTTCTAACAACCCGCAAAAATGCAATTGGTTTGTTTAGTGTTACCGTTGTGTAATATAATAACAGATGACGTGTTGATAAGACAAACTCCCACATTGGTGTCCCACTAAACTCCGAAATGAATTACTGCTATATTAAGTTGCTGAACATGGTATAAGTTCCTGACATTTTAACAAAATCCAGCTGCATTTTGATAAATGAGAGGATATTACACGACATTTCAAAAAAAATAAATTGCTTTTCGAGTAAACTTTAAAAAATACCCGAGATAACAGAACTTAATGAATGATTGTTAATTAACATTTAATTTCTGTTTTGTGTTTATCAGTTAAAACAAATATCAATTTAGCAGTGTTTTATTGCCAGCAAAAAGGTAAAAGGTGAAATGGACTAAGATGAGGTCGCACTAAAAGCCGACTTAAGGATTCCTCACCGAATAGACTGAAACACTCTACTATACTATACGAAACATTCTACTATACTATACTAACTAATCGCTACTACTTTTTTTGCCAATGATAGAATAAAGTAATCCGAAGTTATTTGAATAAGAAGTCACTGAAATTAGAAGTTATTTGAATAAGAAGTCATTGGAATTAGAAGTTATTTGAATAAGAAGTCATTGGAATTTGAAGTTATTTGAATAAGAAGTCATTGGAATTAGAAGTGATTGTTTCGCTAGGATAAGGAAGGAATACCACAATAGGAGTAAAATGCTCTTTAAAGGCTCGCACTTACCCTTTAAGTAAGACATCGCTACTACTTTTTCAAACAAAGGTACAGGCATGTTTTCAGGATTTGCCGTTTGAGCTTTTGGGCTGTTCAGAGATTTATCAAAAGCTGTACCATGACCATTAAGAATTCATCATTGGAGTCAACTGTATAGTACCCCTTTTTTTAACTTGCTCCTAAACTTTCTGAATTATAAGAAAATGTGGTAGACGAGTTTGAAGGCCATTTGCATTCATTTGGTGACTATAAACCTATTCTAGCGTTTAAAAACGGCTTGGCAAAATGACTTGGCAATCTTGGCATTAGTTTTCAACTCGGGAACAATAAGCTGTAAAAAAACAAATATTGGATAATTGGGAAAACACTAGAATCCAAATTAAACTTATTTTGTTGAATTTATAATTACAGGTTATTTAGCAATTTCGTGAGGTTTTCCTAGAAAAAAAACGTGTGTGACATATTTTCCCGGCAAATCCACAGGGACCACACAGTCAAATCAAACGAATAAACGGTCGACAAACACAGGGAGAATAGGGGTCGGGATTTTTTTTTTCAGAAAAAAATAGTCTTCTAATAGTCTAGTCTCTAACGCCCGATGCACCATCTACCAATAAACGATAGGACAGCGTTGGGGTGCGAACGCAAACATTTATGTTCCTTATTTTCAAGTGTTTCCGCTTTTGTTTCAATCTTTTAGAACGCTCTGTTCTTAATTTAAATGTTTCGCACATCTTTTTGCAAGATCTCGATTTCTTGTTATTTCTAACACCACAGGAAGCCTGAATAGAATGCGATTATTCCCGCTGGACAGATGGACTAAGGGCGCAGAGAGTGCATGCCTCGGTTTGGGGCAAATTCTAAGTTAAGAATGGGCTCGCCTCTGGTATTCGCAAACTGTTCTCCTGAAACCGAGGCACTGCATTTTCACGTCCCTAGTACCTATGACCAGCGGGCACCGTGGTATTCGAAATTGGTCTTTTGCGCTCAAAAACAAATGGACGTCACAAAACAGAGCGCGTTGCAAAACAAGACACATTCCAGCCAATTTAGAATTATTATCAGAATTTAGCCTAACAATCTCTTCTCTTTCTGCCTTGCTCAAGCTATGTTGATCTGAACGATACTTAAATTTCTAGTTGCGTTTGTACTGTCGCTGAGCATGAGCTGAGAAGAGACCTGTAACTTTATATTCAATATTACGGTTTGAGATCTCGACTTCTTTGCATGTTTTGTATGTTTCTTTAAAAAAAGGAGATATTTTTAGTGCGTGCCCGATTTCATACGCGTACACCCAGGATTTGTTAGGCAGAGAGAAAAACAAAATATTTTTTTTTTCGCGAGTGAGTCCCAAGGATGGGGTATGGAATCATATGCAAAAAGTCTCAAATTCATAAAACATGAATAAAAAATGACCGTTCACCTCGAGACAACCGGTTGGATTTATCCTTGAAGCCTGTTTTGTAGTGAATAAATCTAAGATCTTGTTCATTAGTTATGCCTTTAATCGATAATATTGCGATGCGCTGTCTCAAGCTAAGATCAGCCCTGTCGCTATACCCTTATAGCTACCCGCAGAATGATTTATAAAGAGCTTGTTTCATATCCAGACCATTAAGATTTGAAAAGACTGCCATATCGTCTCTAGACGAGTGGACATCACATAGCCGCGGGAAAGAAAGGCAAGCCTTGTTCCCTCTTTTCAGGTTTCAAACAGTTTTCTACTTGTCTAAAGAGCTATGATTGACCGGTCTCTGACAGATATGGGAATAAGATAAATGGCGTAGTTATTGTTTAGGGAATTCACATTTTAACAGCTGTCTACAGACCTCGGTGTAATTTAGTGTTGATCATGAATAGCAGTGCCCCCTACTGATAGCTGATGATGATATTTCCATAGGAAAAACGAACCTCCTCACACCGTTATTCCGACATCCATAATATTAGGGTAATAACAGGAAAGAGAGGGTTAAAAGTGATAAAAAAATCTACCCCACCGCACCGTTATTCCGACATCTATAATATAAGGGTAATAACAGGAAAGAGAGGGTTGAAAGAGATAAAAAATCTACCCCAAGGCGACAGATATTAAACGCCTATTTTTCTAACCGGGTCCGCCGTAATTTTCTAACCGGGTCCGCCGTAATTGGCCTAGCTGTGGCGGATACCCTGCCCTTTCGTTATTGTATGTATTTATGTTCTGTTTCTCATGTATAACGTATTATGTATGTGTATTTTTTTTCTCCGTGGGCAAAGTCAATAAATTAAATTAAAATTAAATTAAACCGATCACCATTTAATCTCAAATGGATTTTATTATTTAAGAACTTCTTGCTGACTTCAAACAACTCTAATAAACAGAAAGAAGCAAAATCTAGAGCAGTTATTTAAATTATATACAGAAGGTCTACTTGGGCTCACTATATCCAGGGCTGCGTGTACCTGAGTACAGACTGTACCGAAACCTAAAGGTGCATTTCTTAATTCACTTCAATGCGCTTTTATTTTAACAGGAATTATTTTGGAATATTTTGGTCTGGCTCTGAATTATCTCAACTTTTTTCTAGCTTTCTCTGACATTACGCTTAAAAGCTTTTCCCTGCGTTGAATACATTAAAAATGAGCCATAAGTTAAGGCACGACACCCCACTGGGTCGAAAAGTAGCACTTCTAGATGCTCGGTACTCATGTGGGCTCCTTCTTCCTTTACAGCAGAAACACCAGAAACCCGGGCCAAGTCTTGTACAAACCCCGTCACGAACGACACGTCCACAACGGGAGGAGCTCGAATCGAGAGAGAGAACATGTCAAGCGGCACGATTGCTGGGCTGTTGAAGACAAACTAGGCATTTTTACCAAATATTATTAACCATCAGAGAATGAATAATGAGGATTGAACGCGCTTTATTTATCGAACCCGCTAGGCTAGCAAGAAGCTAACATGATACTAGATGTATTTTTGTCTATCAACTATCCCGGAAATAAGGTTCTTTAAGTTTGAGATTATGATGTCTCAGCTATTCGTAAAAAATAAATAGATATGAATAATTGTCAGCTGAATGATAAAATGTAACGAACAGAATCAATTCACCATTAAAATAGTACAAGAAGTTGCTATGCTTGTGATTACTCAGTGATCATCTTTAACATATTCGAGCTCCAATTTTCTTTGGGTAAAATAGCCCGTGAGGTCGTTGTTTTAGTGATCCACCCTAGTAAGTCCAATCCTATTGCAACACATCTTGCTTGGTCTGGTCATTCGCCTCTTTTGGCTTTCAAATCTGGCAATTTGCTAGGCTGATAAGAACGCAGTATTAATGATAGACCACTGTGCGATAGATACCACATATTCTGCTTTTTTATGTTCATATCCTCCCCCCCCCCCCCCCCTCCTCACTTGAGAGTCATGGTTCAGTGTAAAATAATCACACAAAGGAACAGAATGATAAATATTTTGTATTTGTACAAAATTGTATTTTCAATTTGAATGCTTTCTATAAGATGTTTGACTGAAAAAACAGTCGATATTTTTTCTTTTTATTTCGATTGGGATGGAACTAGCTTATTTTACCTGGAAAATGACACAAGAAATAGACACAATGCTTGAAGGGATGATTGAAAAGAGAGTGTTAAAATGTGGAAAATATGTATGAAAACCATAAAAAGATCATGACACCTATTCATGCCAAGTCTTTATTAAAGGCGCTCTTTTCTTCTTTCGTATATCAATGCAAATCCCACATTTCAAGGTGGCCATGGCTTGCAAATGACACAGAAAGTCTTTAAATAGGATCTTTTTCGGATGGAATCCTCACAAGGTCCTGCTATAACTCAAGATGCGCTCCCAACTACCCTGTTTATTTCTACTGGCGACTCTTCTTCTCACGTCCTTCTTTCCTAGTGATGTGTCAGGATTTGCGATGTTTTCGGGATACAAGGGGGGCAAAAGACAAATCACACAGGTAAAGTACTACCAAAACTATCATTATCCAGGTATTGCCTTGCTTATTCACCAGACAGAGGATTCCTAAATCGTTTAATAGATGGTTCGCTTATTTACTTGATAAAGAATCCCTAAAACTTTTAGTAGATGGTATTGCCTCGCTTATTTACTGGATAAAAAATTCCTAAAACCTTTGGTAGATGGTATTGCTTCGCTTATTTACTGGATAAAGGATTCCTAAAACTTTTTAGTAGATAGCAAGGCCTCGCTTGTTTAACGGATAAAGAATCCCTTAACCCTTAGCTTTGCTGCGGGATTGTGGAACAGGGTTCCTAACGTAGTCACGTATCCACTGGATTAATACATTTTATTATATTTTATTTTATTTTATGTTAGTATTAAGGGAGTGCACACACTGGCAACATAATACATAACACCCACATAACACACACATAACACCCACATAACACCCACATAACACACACATAACACACACATAACACAGACATAACACACACATAACACCCACATAACACCCACATAAGACACACATAAGACACACATAACACACACATAACACACACATAACACACACATAAGACACACATAACACACACATAACACCCACATAACACACACATAAGACACACATAACACCCACATAACACACACATAACACCCACATAACACACACATAACACCCACATAACACACACATAACACACACATAACACCCACATAACACACACATAACACCCACATAACACACACATAACACCCACATAACACACACATAACACACACATAACACACACATAACACCCACATAACACCCACATAACACACACATAACACCCACATAACACACACATAACACCCACATAACACACACATAACACCCACATAACACACACATAACACCCACATAACACACACATAACACACACATAACACCCACATAACACACACATAACACCCACATAACACACACATAAGACACACATAACACCCACATAACACACACATAACACCCACATAAGACACACATAACACACACATAAGACACACATAACACACACATAACACACACATAAGACCCACATAACACACACATAACACACACATAACACCCACATAACACACACATAACACACACATAACACCCACATAACACCCACATAAGACACACATAAGACACACATAAGACACACATAACACACACATAACACACACATAACACACACATAAGACACACATAACACACACATAACACCCACATAACACCCACATAACACACACATAACACCCACATAACACACACATAACACACACATAACACACACATAACACCCACATAACACCCACATAAGACACACATAAGACACACATAACACACACATAACACACACATAACACACACATAAGACACACATAAGACACACATAACACACACATAACACACACATAACACCCACATAACACCCACATAAGACACACATAAGACACACATAACACACACATAACACACACATAACACCCACATAACACACACATAACACACACATAACACCCACATAACACCCACATAAGACACACATAAGACACACATAACACACACATAACACACACATAACACACACATAACACACACATAACACACACATAAGACACACATAACACACACATAACACCCACATAACACCCACATAACACACACATAACACACACATAACACACACATAACACCCACATAACACCCACATAAGACACACATAAGACACACATAACACACACATAACACACACATAACACACACATAAGACACACATAACACACACATAACACCCACATAACACACACATAAGACACACATAACACCCACATAACACACACATAACACCCACATAACACACACATAACACCCACATAACACACACATAACACACACATAACACCCACATAACACACACATAACACCCACATAACACACACATAACACCCACATAACACACACATAACACACACATAACACACACATAACACCCACATAACACCCACATAACACACACATAACACCCACATAACACACACATAACACCCACATAACACACACATAACACACACATAACACACACATAACACCCACATAACACACACATAACACACACATAACACCCACATAACACACACATAACACCCACATAACACACACATAAGACACACATAACACCCACATAACACACACATAACACCCACATAACACACACATAACACACACATAACACACACATAACACACACATAACACACACATAAGACCCACATAACACACACATAACACACACATAACACCCACATAACACACACATAACACACACATAACACCCACATAAGACACACATAACACCCACATAAGACACACATAACACCCACATAAGACACACATAACACCCACATAAGACACACATAACACCCACATAACACACACATAGGACACACATAACACCCACATAACACACACATAACACCCACATAACACACACATAGGACACACATAAGACACACATAACACCCACATAAGACACATAAGTTATAAGTCATATAATACATAACACCCACATACGACATATAAGTCATACATAACACCCACATAAGACACATAATTCATAAGTCATATAAGACATATAAGGCACATAACTCATATAAGTCATAAGTCACATAAGACATATAAGTCATAAGACACATAAGACATATAAGTCATAAGACACATAAGACATATAAGTCATAAGACACATAAGTCAAAAGACACATAAGTCATAAGTCATATAAGTCATAAGACACATAAGTCATAAGTCATATAAGTCATAAGACACATAAGACATAAGTCATATAAGTCATAAGACACATAAGACATATAAGTCATAAGACACATAAGTCATAAGTCATATAAGTCATAAGACACATAAGTCATAAGTCATATAAGTCATAAGACACATAAGTCATAAGTCATAAGACACATAAGTCATAAGTCATATAAGTCATAAGACACATAAGACATAAGTCATATAAGTCATAAGACACATAAGACATATAAGTCATAAGACATATAAGTCATAAGACACATAAGACATATAAGTCATAAGACACATAAGTCATAAGACACATAAGTCATAAGACACATAAGTCATATAAGTCATAAGACACATACGACATATATGCTTGCCCTTCCTCTAAGAAGGAAAAATGACCATTCGAAATGCGGCAAAGATAAAAACAAAAAACATGACATCACTTGTGCATTAGAAATATCATAAATAGGTCAACAAAATAAACATTGTTTTCTTGTTTGATCAAATGATAACTTTGTCGACTTTTTTTTATAGAGCAATAGATAAGCTGTTGGGCAGCAATTTTTACAGAGCTTAGCCAAATATATAATTTTTAATCAGGGTTCGTCTCAATTTTAAAATTATACCACTTGCATTTTATATATTTCCCAAAATGCTTATAAAAAAATTCCTGAGCGCGTTATCACTGTTCATACTCCCAATTAACTTTTCTTTCTTCTAATTTGAAGTTTTCTTGGACTGAGCGTAACGCAATTTGCAAGGTCGCCAAGAATCTTGGATGCGGTGGTACCTCAAAGAGGGAATAATACACACGATGACCGACGGAAGTAATGGTGCTATCTAGTGGCCTTGGACTGAAAAAAACATGACAATGATGAATGGGTGTGATCTACCATCAGAAAATCATGATTATTTATTATAAATGTGTGTATCATTGTTTGATAAGAACTCGAAACATGTTCCCATCGCAATCTTTCTAGTATAATCGAAATGTTGTAATGCTAATATCAATCGCCCACCAAAGACTATTCGGTTTAGATATCAATCGCCCACCAAAGACTATTCGGTTTAGATATCAATCGCCCATCAAAGACTATTCGTTTTAGACCTTGTTGTCCTTCCCCTCGTTGACTGCACGACAGATATGGAATTCCGCGCCATCAATATCGTGTATGATTTCTCCCCTGACCTCCCCCCTCACCACCACCACCATCACTGAAAGATGGCCCTCATTCCAAACTGAGCTCTTCTTTACTAACTAACCAACCAACCGATCAATTAACCAGGTATAAGATTAACGAGTATACCCGGAGCTCTCAAATTTTATATAAAAATCAATAATCAAATAATGCGATTTATTTCGGAGATCCACGCGCTCAAAAATCCCGCGTTTTTATTGAAATCAGCCCTTACCATTAATTCTACGAATATCCCGCATTGAGGCAAACAGAGCGCACAAAAACAAATTAACGATACAACTTACTCTGATGCCACGAGGCGCGAAGCATCGAAAATAGTATCAAAATAGCATGCGCTCGTCTGAATAACGTATTGTTCTAGTGTGCGCGCAAACACTGTGTTTGCAGCCCGCGCTGATAAGCGAAAATTGTCAATTATACCTTCAAACCCCTATTATCATCCTTATCTTTAGTGCGCTTTTGTACGAATTTTATTCTCAGAAAATTTTGAGAGCTTAAAACTTGGGTAGGGCTTTTTTGTATCTTTTGCTTCAATTGCAACAGGATTGTTTGAATAGAAAATTCCGTAGTGTTTTCTTCTGATTTGTCATCATAGCAATTCAGATAGCGAGATTCGGGCAGTTGTAGCATAAGTAAAATATATCAGCAAAAGCTATGCTCTACGCCTCTGTGCTTTCCACAAAGGGCTACCCGCTCAAAATGATTCCAGCTATATTGGCATATTGTTTGCATGGTGCTTGAGGGCTATAAACGGCCTGCGACAGTGGGAGGGTGTGACTGCCACAACGATGTCAACAAGTGCTCAATACCTTTGAAGGGTGGGGTGTCGTTTAACATCAGGCTATCGAAACACTTAATGATTTCATTGCTAAATTAAATACATCGACTAGACGCTTGCACTTATCCACCGGGAGAATTTCATACCAATCTAAAAGCCTATTGCGCATGTATTTGCATACCACCTGCACTTTGCTGATCATGCTTATCTGCTGTATCCGCATCGTAATGTATTAAGCCTCAGATTTAACTATAAGTACGGATTATCTTACCGGCGCGCGCACATTGTGATTCAGTTCCGAACACTTTTTAGCATCATTATGATTTCGTGACTCATTTATATTTTTATTTTCAGAACTTACTCAAAGTTCTAAAAAAATATGTCTTCATACTAAATTTTTCACTTGTCTTTGGTTAATTTGAAGATTATTAATATTGGTAATAAGCTGTAAAAGTGCTCTACTTAATAACGCGAGTTAATAAAGTTAAAAAAAAGAAAGATTGCATTTCCTCTAAATGCCTTTACCAAGAGAATTCTAAACACAAAAACGCGTGAGTTTCAAGCCCTAATTGTACGGGTCACATTTCAGAAACCTTTTAAGATTTTTCTAGGGTCACCATGGCAATGCTATGGCTGGCGAACACTGCTTATTTCTTTCATAGGAGCCTTAAGAATGGTACCATATACCTTGTAGATGTCAGCATTTTTAATAACACTATTTTGTCCAATCTTAAGCAGTCTTGAAATCTCCATATTAATTGCTTCCTCGACCTGTGGTTTCAATTTCGAAAGTACATTCTTCTTCTTATTTATCAAATCAAAAGTGTTTTTCTTCCCAATCCTCGATTATTCGTGGGAGATATGACCCCCAACTTGCTGTTCCATAAGCAGCTACAGTGAGGGTGTTCTGTTTACTTTGACACATCATGCGTAGGCAGTGAAGAATGTACCGAAATTTTCCTGTAGCTCCTGGGCAAGCCCCACCTACCCCCCAACTTCTGACCCTTTTTTAGCATCCACGAATGACAGTAAATGTAGGTTCAATTTTTTGAAATACCGGGGGGGGGGGAGGGGAGGGGTTATGTCTTTAGAAGTTACCTTTGGTCTCCACGTGGATAATTGCTGCCTTTTGATGGGAAAAGAGTTCACATTTGAAATAGTTGAAAAAGTAGTCAAAGCCAAAGCATTTACTCTGGTCACACCGTATCGTCTGATCCAAACGTACCGAGACAATCCCCGGAAGTCTATCCATTCAAGCCCACCTGAGGCCTGTGCTTGTTTACGTGGACGGGTCTCTCAAAGGTAATCGCGTGGAAGATACATGATATTGATTCTTCCTAGTTGGTGGTAACGATAATGACTCCAACGATCACCTGTTCTAGAACACGAGTGGTACAAAGTATTTTACTTGAGTTCCTCTTAACAGAGGGCATTTTTTACACACTTTTATTCTTATTGTAATATTTGAAACAGTTTCTGTGCTTTTTGACGTAATATTACTGTTTGGAGAAAAATTGTTTGTTTGTTATGAATCCTGCTAGCAATGATAGCCATTTAAACGTTTTTCTAATATTTGATCATTACGATTTGATGCAAATTACTTAACAAACCACGGGTTACTTTTATGATCAAACTTTTTTGATCAACAAAACTCGATGAATCATCAAATAAAACAACGCGAAGCACTGACAAGCACACTGAGCCAGGACATATTATGGGAAATCTTTTTCCGTCTGCTGCGAGGTCTCATCCCCATAGAATAAACAAAACAAGTTATTACAGATTCTTTCATACATCAAAAGGATTCCAAAGCCTTAGACAACCATTATACCTATACTTAGTGGATGTTTGTACCTCCTGTCTATTGAGTTTCATTAAAGATTTATTGGCGGGGGCTAAGGCTCATGCTAAGATGATGACAAAGACCCTATTGCCGAAATGTGTATAAAACCTGCTTTGTCCACAAAGCTGAGTTACACTTGACAGTCGACGGGCGAAATACCAGCTATGATGAAGAGGACTCTGATCTCCTTGATTTTCGTATTGGTATCGCTGAGTTTGATTTTAGAAGCTGCAAAGGGCTACACGATGGGGGGTATCCACGGCAAAAGGACTACAGTAAGTGGCCTTCGACTTATCTCCAAAAAGCTTAAATGTTCTTTCGCAGTTTTCCATTGCACCGATGTCCATCTAAGCGTTGCTGCCTAAAAACACCTGTGAGGGAGGCTAATGTCTATCCCCAAGGAAATCAAATCCGTACTTTTATCAATTTTATTGTCTAAATCGTTTGAAATCGATTCTTGAAGAAAAAAGTATTAACTTCGGCGAAATATTAGCTTTTTTTGTAACCCCGAGGGAAATAGTTCTGCGCTAACGCTTTTTTGAGCACAGATAGGAGTATGAAAATAGCTCGAGGCTAAATGTGTAACATTTGCCGTCCGTAAGAAATATTGCCTTGAAATCGAGAGTCGTCGTTAATCGTTAAATCAACAAAAGCAAAATATCGATACAAACTCTCGCCTATATGGCATGTCAAAGTTCTCATCTAAAAATGTCTACCCTTTTTCCGAGATACTGATTGCCGAGAGTAATACTTATTGATACTAATAATTAAGTTACTTAAATTTCGCAATAAAAAAAGACGCGAAGTTAAATACCTTTTTTTTTATCATCGTTTTTTTTTTCTGAAAAAGGTTGAGACGATGATGTGTTTGCTACAGTTTTGTTTTAAACATTCTGGAGGAAATTTTTTTTGACTCTTTTGCATAATTTTGTCCCCAAGTCGCGAAATTAAAGTCTCGCGAAATATGCCAGCCTTTTATTATTTGTAAATCAAGCGTCCGCGAACTATAGTGCCGAAGGGATTGGTTTGGCTGTCGAAGGAGCTTCATCGGAGCTTGTAAAACAAACATTTACTGCCGTCGTTAGGTTTTCAGCATGTTTCAAATTGGCGCGCAGTCGGTCATGACTTGGTTAGTGTAACACTGGCCACCACTCGATTTCTGGAGTTTTTCTAGAGTTAAAAAAGTGATTTATCTAGAATTTCCCTTAAGAAGAGTACGCGCGAATTTGTCACCCAAAAAGTCACGTGTTTTATGCAGTTTTCATATATCAAACCACCCTTTGAAATAATTTCTGAGCTGCCATAATACATTAATTTAAGCCCCTAAGTAAAAAGTTGATTTGTTTTTCAAAAGTTGATTTTTTTTATGGTAGCTTGTCAGACAGAGCAGGTTTTGCGCGTTGGCGAAGATTCGCTGCGCACAGGGATTGAACGGCTTTGGTGATGGTGACGGGGAAGGCATACGTTCCCAAGAAGCCTCGGAATCATGGCCCCACGAGCGTGCAGAAAGACAAGCGAGCGGAGCCAGTGGAAGAAGATGATGAGAATGAGAGGAAATGAACGTGCTTTCATAATGTTTGAATATAAGCTAATTTGTATATGAAAGTATATATGACCTGTTTTATGGAATTATCTTTAAACTCAACCTTTTTGAAATCAGATAAGAATCATTATGTAATATATATTACAGGATATGCACTACTATACCATCTCAAACAAACCTTAAATATTACGTATAACCTAGAGCCCTATCAATTAAATGTACAAACAAGAAATGCAATAAAAACATGGCCAACGGTCCTTAGTAGTTTTTAAAGATACAATTCTGCACCAAGCTCTTAATGACCCTAGTCCAAAAAAATGTATCTTAAAAACTGCCAGAAACTGATGATAATGGCGATTGCAACGGCATCACATTATACGTATGAAGTGAGCGCGCAAATGGTAAAACAACTCTAGCTTAGCAGGGAAAGTCAACACCTCCACCCCTTCCCTCTATCCCTTAGTTGAAATGGTCCCCACGCCCTCCCCTCCCTTATTAAAGATGGGCGGTAGACATGCTCTAAGGGATGCAAAAAAAATTAAAATGTATAAAAACTTATTTTTCTCATAAAAGTATATTCTTACTTCCGATTCTTTACTATGTACGAGATAAAACAATCCTTTGGCATCGACTCTCCACATTCAGCATTTTGTCACACATTGCGTTTCTGTTAAGCGAAATCTCGATGTCTATCCTTATTTCAAAGCTGAACTAAGAGCCCACAAAATAACTAACAACATCTGTCGATTTACCTCTCTTCATTTGTTGATAGGTCCGTGGACCAATCACAGGGGTGCGTTCATGTGGACCAATCACAGGGGTGCGTTCATGTGGACCAATCACAGGGGTGCGTTCATGTGGACCAAACACAGGGGTGCGTACCTTGGGGTGGACACAGGGCGCGCGTATCCCCCACCCCTCCCCCCGTCTTCAAACCCTGCTGGCCGCGCGCCTTGAGTCAATTAAAGAGTTGTTGTTACCTATAACTGAACGCATGATGTTTTTCCTCCAAATAGTCTATGATTGATGCAGACGTGATGCACGTTAATGGCACGTAGGCGATATCCGACCTCTAGTGGATAGATATAAGCTCCGCTGTTATTACACAATATATGTTGATTTGCATGTCTCTCTACGCCCTTAACCTCATCGGATCACGAACATTTAATAGTCAAGGAGTAGTGAAGTATATTAATAATATATATTTAAGACACGAAATTGAGTAGAAATAAATGACACTTTTGCTATTACCTTTTTGGCAAGAAATTTTAAAATCGAATTGCGTCCAAATGCAACGTTTACAAAAACGCTGTAATGCTGATGTTTCTGTTCAGGGGCGGATAAAGGGGGGTGGATTGGGTGGATATCCACCCCCCCCCCCCTTTATGAGTAAAAAAAGTCACTTTGTTTAAAGAAAATAAATATCTAAGGTACTGTCCATGTGCCTGCTTTACTTTGCTGACTCGACAAATCCAATACAGCTCGAAGTATGTAAGATCTGTGTGACCTACCCAGAACCACTGGATCAGTTATAAGCCGCCTATCCGGCCATCATCCACCCATTTTGAAATCCTGGATCCGCCCCTGCTGTTGTGTAAGCTTGGCAAAAATGCGCTTGAAAATTAAACGTCATTTTTAGCATGACTGCTGGAAACTTTTAATAAGCGAAATAAGTGAAAATCAGATTTCTCAGCATCTTAATTACATTGAATAACCCCTTAGCAAACAGCAGTTTGAAACAAAATGTCAAAATTGATTGTTTTCAATCTCATTGTGTTTCGTGGATGAATTGCTAATGTTAATGGAAGTAGAATAGGTTTCTAGATAGAAATATTAATTTCTTCAATATTTTTGTTAATTCACAGATTCCGGAAATTGTTTGCTGCTAGCCAAAAAAAAGAAATAACATGACAATCTGTCTTCATTAATCGAGTCGCCCTTTTTCATCGTTTTACAAACAGGTCAAAGAGCCACTTGAAACTCAATTAGAGTCGGAAATAAGTTTGTAGTTTACCAATTTGTCACTGCCAGCTTGACGATTTTGATCATCACACAACCTTGTCCTGTGATCTCCCAGGCGCATAATGCAAGTGTTATATCAGACACATGGATCCATCAAAGAAGGGTAAACACTTACAGATAACGCATAGGCGGAGAAATTACTGATCTCGAAGATATAAAGTGTTACTTTAAAGCGACTCGACCTAACATTTTCATAGCGGTAAAGCTGTCATCTCATGTCTTATTTTTCTGACTTATTACCACGTGTTTAGGGGCCACGCCTGCTTTCTGTTGAGGTTGTGTAACATTTAAGAAAATGATATCAGGGGCGTAGCCAGGGGGGTGGCCTAGGCCCCCCCCTTTTAGCAGCCAAAAATACAGTAAATGTATGAGATCTAAAATAGGGGAGAAAATGCCTTGAAAGTCCCTTTTGGGCCCCCTCCTGTTAAAAATCCTGGCTACGCCGCTGGATATACCAGGAATGCAGACACCACATGCTTGCCTTGCCTTGCCTTGCCTTGCCTTGCCTTGCCTTGCCTTGCCTTGCCTTGCCTTGCCTTGCCTTGCCTTGCCTTGCCTTGCCTTGCCTTGCCTTGCCTTGCCTTGCCTTGCCTTGCCTTGCCTTGCCTTGCCTTGCCTTGCCTTGCCTTGCCTTGCCTTGCCTTGCCTTGCCTTGCCTTGCCTTGCCTTGCCTTGCCTTGCCTTGCCTTGCCTTGCCTTGCCTTGCCTTGCCTTGCCTTGCCTTGCCTTGCCTTGCCTTGCCTTGCCTTGCCTTGCCTTGCCGTATAGGTATTTTAGAAAAAAATCGTAAATAAAGCGATTTTTCTCTGCCTTCGGGAAACAGAAATAGTGAGTTGAAATTTATGCAAAAACATAACATTAAAACTTGACTTGTAGAATTTCCTTAATCATTACTTTCTAGGATTTTATTTGTGCTCCTAACTATTCGAAAAGTATTAGAAATTATATTAGCAGACTAAAGAACAAGAGATCGCAATCTAGAATTATAAACGCGAACATGGTTCAAGGCGAGAGAGCTCAATTTCGTCTACAAAACGGAATTGTATGTCAATTTGAACAAAAAAGACTCGTTTCTAAAAATCGTTTTTTTCCCTTTATGTTTTCAGGAGGAGGCAATGTAAAATATGATCTCTGAATCTGGTATTCATCGAAAACTTCTAAGACATTCTTCCATTAACGAATAAAGGTTTAACATTGCCAGTTCTGGACTCAATTTTGCTTTGAGAATGTCCATTGTCTCGGACCTGTCAGAACATCATGTGAAGCACGCGTGAAATAAATCACGCTCGATTGTCCCCGATATCTCCCATTTTCTGTTTCAAGGTTTTGATTCGCGGCATGGTAAGCTGCGTATGGTAGAAGCTGTATGCCAATTGACTTTTCTTTAGAGAATTACCATAAGTAAGAGATAAGCGAAATTTTAGAAGTCAATTTTGCAGTAATGTTTTGCATACATTTGAACCCGATATTTCTGTTTTCAAATGTAGCAAAAGACCGCTCTATTGACAATCCTGTAAAATACCTATTTGGTAAGGCAAGCATGTGGTGCCTAAATTCCTGGTATTTTTAATTTTCTAAGTGTTCGAAATGGCCTAGTAACACGAACTCTACAGAAAACAGGCGTGGCCCCCTAATCACTTGGTAATGAGTCAGATTGCAGAGATGGTTATCTTTTATCAAATTTCAATCTTTATGTTACTAACTGGGTACATTACACATGGGAAACAACTTGACGTTTCTCGGCATAAGCGATTTAAAAATGAGTGGTACCACTAGGAAAATGCTGGGTCGAGTCGCCTTGATGAAAATCATATTCCTCGTATAAGTTACATTAGTAAATTATGTGATCTCGTCAAATATGCGCGGTGTGGGTTGTTGTCAAGGGGTGCGTCCTTACTGCCAAAATGAAAAACAGTATGGAGTGCTTGATCAACTTACGTAGGGTCGTCTTTAGGTTTGAATTTATTGGAGGATGTAATGATACGAAGCAGCTATTTGATGTAATCGCCAATGAATCAAATCCCACAACAAATGCTTGAAGTAAGAGAGAAAAAAAAGATGTAAGAAGTTTTATTGCCATGTCAATAGTGTCTTACTCTTTTTAAAGAGTAACTAGAAATATCGTCAGCGAGGAGTCAAACTTTGAGACAATAATCTCAACACCTTTTTTGTTTCTCAGAAATTATTTTTCCTTACATTTAATGCTTGTTCATACAAATTTATCTGGTTTGAACAAAAAGTTATTAAACTCAGCGGGGTAAATAGAAGCGCGCTTATCTTGTGAAGTGTAACTCAGTCCGCTAATCGTTAACGCCTTGTAAAAGTTATTAACGCGAGGTTATTGCTAAACGACTTCATTTTCGATTGGTCTCCATCGTACATAATAACAAGGACAGTAAATTGTTTGAAACATTAAATTAATGAACCATAGCCGAGTTTATTCGCGAATATAAGCAGGAAGTAGGAGAAATCCTGAAGTGTTCTTCTAGAAATAGCTTTTTTTCTAAATGAACAGTTTGTTTTTGCTCTTTCCTTCTTTATTTGGTTTCTTTTTTTAGGCTTTCCGTTTGAGGCCATGGTTTATTATTTCCTCCCCACCATCTGTTTGTGTGTAGTAGAAAAGCTATAGCACATTGGAATAAAAATCGCTTATAGAAATTTAGACACGTGCTTGAGCGGAAGTGAAGCACAAAAAATACTAAAAACATCGGTTCCTTGTTAAACATCAAATTTTGAGAAGTAAAGTTCTATTTGGTGAAATACTAGTAGCATGTTGCTATGATACGCGCAAGATCCACCAATCGAAACGATATCTAGCAATAAGGCGGAGACGATCTCGAGAAAGAGCGTTCTCCAATTAGATAATAAAACCCACGCCCGTTTCGTACTACCATTTTAGGATTGATGGCACAGCTGCTAAATGAGCGTGATTTTGCAAGAGATCCTGCTATAAAAAAGGCTGACCGTAGATTTGATCACAGACAAGAAGACAAGTGAGGCCGCGTTATTTCGCAAGCAAGAATGACTTCCAAAACAACAATCGTCCTGACTCTGCTAGTGCTGTTAGCAGTGGCAGATCTATGCGTATCCTACAGCTGGGTTTCGAGTAGAGGGAAAAAAAGGAATTTATTGGTAAGTCAGAAAACAGTTAAAGTTCGGCTTAAGATAAATATGATCTTCCGCGCCATTCGTGAGACGATTCATTGCTATGGATGTATTAAACTCTATTTGGACTAAAAAGCGTTCATCAGGACTCTAGTATTATCGCAACTGATTTTAGTTTTTTTAGTTTTTTTATACCGGGTGACATGTCGTTTTGATTAAATGCTTTTTTTCCATGTTGTTGAGGTCATTCTTGATCTTGAGGATAAACAAAGTACTAAAATATTTCAAGCATAGCTTGAAACGTATGATTAAGCGTCCGTTTGCTTTTTATTGATAAAAAAATCGATAAGGTTTTAATTAAAAATTGGAGTTTATAATGGGCTTGTGAGTACTTGATGGCGTACTCGTGGTCCTTCGAGCCGGACGTAAAGCTCTTTCTCGTATGACTTTAGTTATAACAGAAAAAAATATAAATATAATTCATCTAATAAAAGAGAAAACAAGGAAGACACATAGCTACAATGTGACCGTTTTGCGAGGGTTATAATTTGGCAGTTAAATACGAAGTAGCGTTTCGGAAAGACTAGATACTTGTGGAAAAGATAGAAGTTGCTCTTGGATTATAACGAAGAAATATCTTACAAACTTTGCAAGTGATAGCGTCAAGACAATGATACAAACTATCGAGGTTAACAAGATTATATCACCAGATCACTAGTATCTTTTAGAGCATAAGGAAATAAAATAAAACACTGGTTTCTTGACATAAAAACACAAATATATAGCATATAATTATGAACAAATGCTCAGCATATAATTTGTGCTTTTAATAAAGGGTAAATTTTGAGTGTAAGAAAAAGTAATTAGCTAGCGTCCTACCGGGCTGACTCACGCACAGTGTGCGGGATAATAAGTCGCCGTGGGCTCAATCGTTTAAAGAGCCTCAGTCACGAAAAATTATATTAGCCTATATTAAGATCAACATTCCTAGTGTAGTTTGATGTCATAACATGATAAAAACTGTACTAAGTTTTCAGACGCGACGCATCTTGACCCAGGTACTTCATACTTCGATTATTATGTTGTAATTTTATTTGTCAAAAATACAATAATTAAGGGGGTAGGGCACTGGGGGCACACAAGTATAAGGAAATGACTTGTAGGGGCGTGGCTGTGCCCCTGATATTTTTCTATTCCAAGGCCTGTTTGGCACTGATTATTATTAACAACGTCCGATTTCCCTTACTTTTGCCAATTGAAATCCAATTCAACATTTTTTATAAGAACGTCTAGCATGAGATTTTACCAAATTTTTAAGCATGCAAAGAACATGAAAATGTCGAGACTCAGATATTTTAATTTTATCACCTCACACGGTTACCTCAAGGAGAGAGGGAATCACTCAAGTGAGATCGGTGATGAACGGGTGAAATAAAGGCTAGTCGGCGGCTCTCTCTCAATAACAGAAAGAGTAAAAGACAAGTGAGATCAGGTGATAAACGGGTGAAATAAAGGCTAGTCGGCGGCTCTCTCAATAACAGAACGAGTAAAAAACAAGTGAGATCAGGTGATGAACTTAAACTAGAAAGGAAAACACCAAGGGAAGTTGAGGGAAAAATCGAACCGATTGAAAATGGAAATGAATAAAATGAAAGCATGAGTTTCATATCTCATAAAACGCGCAGGTCTCATTACAACCATAATGATTATGGTTAGAATGTCTTGAAAGCAAGAATTTCATAGGCACATATAGAGATATTTAAATTTTTTTGAGCAAAACCATGTTATTTAGTAAATGCTTATCCAGAAATAGAAATGCTTTTGGGAAGGAATCTAAGTTCATCAAAGAGTCTTGTATCATAACTTTGGTTAAAAAAAAGTCCCAACGATGAGCTACAAAAGACCCCGAGATGAGCTTCTATTGCTCTTGGGACAATTGTGAGTAAATATTGTTTAAATTTTTTTTTTAATAAATAACTTTGGTTATTATATATTTGTTTGATTATCCTTTTGCTGTATTTTCGCTGCACCTGTAACCTGTTCATTGTCATCTCTAACCACGCTGCAGGCAAAATATGTATTTAACAAGGAATTAGTTCAAGTGAAAATGCATTGTACAAAATAAGTGCAGCTTTTTAAATACGACGTTTGTAGATTTAACAGGTAAAAATAATTGTTTCGTTTATCAATAGTTAACGTTAATGAAAGGAGCGCATAAATAGGTTTTACTCATCAATTGAAGGCGAACAACTTCATCGCTTAATTATTTGTTCCCTCATTAAGGAGGCGAGGCTCTCAATTATTCAATCCATTTTCAAAAAAAGGCTTTCTTTTATTTGAAAGGAAACGCACCTGGTCCTTCCTGCTTTTTTTATATTTATTTTGTGAGATTTGAAGTACTTGAATAGATATCATAAGAGCATTTCTCGGAAGCGCTAGATTTTATAAAACATGGTAAACTTTTAAATACAAGGGTAAAATGGAAAACAATGATACCTTTTAAGGCTTACATTAGAAGAATACTACATAATTTTTTTTAAAAAGACGCCTATTGATATAGGGAGGATTAGATAATGTTCATCGTATAAGTGGATGGAAATTAGGGGATTTCAGTCCCCTTCCCTTTATTTTTGAATTTTCTTATCACTGCATGGAATGGAGGAAGCATTATAATAAAAAACTGTCCAGATATTAGATATTTTCCAATAACATCTGACTGCACATTCCCCCTTGCTTAGCCTGGGTAACCAACAAATGATCGACAAATGATTGATCAACAAATGAGACAAAGCTACCTCCTCTATTTCTTCCCTGCATCAACGACTGGTAACACATCTATTTCTATTCACAGACTGGTAACACATCTCTTTCTATTCACAGATGCGAAAATGGTCCGAGTTATGCAAGCGGTCACCAGAACTGTGCGCCTTCTTGGACCCAGAATCCCAAAAACGCCCGCCTGAAAACCAGAACAGATTCTAAAATAATCAACTTATTCGACGGGAATCGAGCAGTATTGGACATATGACTATTTTGGTAAAATAAGCTAGAAATAATGAACACTGTTAAAGTACATAGATATTTTTTGTGTTATTGAAACCAATGCAATGCTCTGAAATGCGATGAAATCGGAAGAGCACAAGTAAATAAAGTGTGCAAACGTTACTTTTTGTGGAGTTCTTACAAACGGAACAAATACCATGAGATAAATTTGTCTTAAAAGTGTGAGAAACTAATCACCTCATCCCACGTGACCCATTGGCTCCCTCATCCCACGTGACCCATTGACCCCTACGTGACCCATTGACTCCCTCACCCCACGTGACCCATTGACTCCCTCATCCCACGTGACCCATTGACTCCCTCATCCCAAGTGACCCATTGACTCCCTCATCCCACGTGACCCATTGACTCCCACGTGACCTATTGACCCCTATCCCACGTGACCATAATAAGTCATAATTAGCCATCATGTTGCCCCGCTCGCCTTTTTCCTGTTCGTTCTCCCTGATGGATTATCGTGCTACGCCTTTGCACGCCTAGTTCTATTGTGAAAAAATAAGGAACTATACGCACACATAGCATGTTGTCTGCGCAAATAGCACAGACTACACAAAAACTACACGCGCAAACGCGCAGACTACACGCAAACTACACGCGCAAACGCGCAGACTACACGCAAACTACACGCGCAGACTACACGCAAACTACACGCGCAAACGCGCAGACTACACGCAAACTACACGCGCAAACGCGCAGACTACACGCAAACTACACGCGCAAACGCGCAGACTACACGCAAACTACACGCGCAAACGCGCAGACTACACGCAAACTACAGGCATTAGATCTACTTCTGATCTGCAATGTACTTATCCTGTAACCCGATTGGAAATCTAAAAAAAAAAAAAACGGAATTAAAGGACGTTTTGGTCAAAACAAAACAAACTTTGCTTATTATAAAGACTCCCAGGATAGGATGCTATATATTTTTTATTATTATATGAAAACTAAGACTGAAATAGTTTTCCCTATGCTGCTTAGCGATAAGCCCCCTTACCACGCATGCGCGCCAACACTAGGCACAGGCTTCCCGACCTCATCAGTGAAGAGTGGGAACGAGTTTGAGTAGACTTCGAGTACACTTTATAACGCTAGCTCTCAACTCTTAGATTCTAGCTCGGGGAAGACCACTTTAAAGGTTTGTTTTATAAAGAAGATATCTATTCTTAATGGTCTAAAAGAGCCTAGGGCAGGCACTCGGGAGACCTGTGGTGATCTAAATCGATAGGGTCTGGGTCAGTTTTTCAAGGTGGCGGACAGTAAAATCATAGTAAACACGAATAACTGCGGATTTACATGGAATTTCTTGACGCTCAAATTGTTCTAAGAGAGGAAAGAAGCGAAAAGTGATAGAAGCGCACTCCTAGATATTGTATTTAATGTCCTAATAAGAAAGCGAGCGAGCATGAAAAACGACAGTTTTGAAAACAAATTGTTCTATATCAGGAAGATGATGATGTGGAAATGATGATGATTGTGTTGGTGCTAGTGATGATAATCTTGACAATCATGGTAGCTCATAGATTATTATTCGTGTGAATTTGTATGATGGTCTTATAAATCTAAGAGCTCCTGGCTGCACAAAGTCCCAGTGTCTTCACTGACAAGGTGGGGAAGCCTGGTACCGAGAGAGAATCACGTGATGAAAATAACACTCCTTCCTGGTAACAAGAAACCATTCAGAATGCTTTTTTATACGACACAAGTCGACGTGTAGATTGTGTAGATTTTATATAAAAAAATAATCATTTCCCGTCAAAACCTCGACAGCATCAAATGTCTTTTTCCACCGATCTCTTCTCTTTTGGTTAATCCCACAGGTGGTCAGTCGTATGAATACTTTCGTTGATGTTGTTGTGTGCTTGTTTTCTTATCAGCTACTCGATAGAGTTCTTGTTTTCTTTTTAAGCAAAATCTTCTTGCGGCTTGGCAGAACCCTTCCATTTCTCGTTTAGCCTACAGTATAGATAGGGAGGAATTGTGAGCAAAATGAGCATTTTATTGCGTTAAAGATAAAAAACATGAAAGGCTAGAAAACGAACCTAACATACCAGCGGCGTAGCCAGGATTTTTAACAGGAGGGGGCCTAAAAAGGACTTTCAAGGCCTTTTTTTCTGTATTTTAGATAATGTCTCATACATTTACTGGGGGGGGGGCCTAGGCCACCCCCCTGGCTACGCCCCTGCTTACGTTTAATATCGACGGATAAAATACTCTAGCGGATCTAGGGGTGAGGGTGGGGCTAAAGCCCTCTTTTTGGCTGGAAAAGTTTTATGTACAATCACCCTTAAACACCATTCTTGCTGTGCATTCTCTGATGAAACTGTCATTGAGGGTCCTGCCCCAAATACGTTTCCTAGATAGACGACGAACGGTAACCGGAAGTTCAGCTTGTAAAGTGTGTAAGTATTGGCTTGAGCCTAATGGAAGTACCTTATTACACTTAATTTTCTTGACACTTCAATTTCTCGCGAATTTCGCGATTTTAAAAGATTCGCAAAAAAAAGGGACGCGAAAATTAAATTTCGTGAAAATTAGGATGCGCGAAAATTAAGTGATTACACAAGAAGCCTTTTGGGGAATATTGGCCGTTTAAAATGAGCTTTATGGAAACACCTTGTTTATTAGTGATGCTCCTATACATAGTACGGTAACCAAGTACGGTAAGAGGTTGAGTTGGACTTGTATTTATATACTTTTATAAAACTAAATTTAGCTCACTCATCTTTTTGTTACAAATTGTTTCAGTTTTGATGATTACAGCACATTCCACTTGTTTTGCTTGATTTTATTATCTTAAAATCGCGAAATTGCGAAAATAAAGCGATCTGTTTTTTTTACAAAAATAGAAAAATCGCGAAAATAAAGTGTAGCGAAATATCGCCATCTCAAAATCGCGAAATTTTGACGTCGCGAAAATTAATGTAATAATGTAACCTTTCTTTATCACGTGGGCTTACATAAGAAACTTGTGTTGCTCTAGCGTTCAAAACACAAATCGCCTTCTCTCGGTTGCAAAAATCAGCAAACGAGCTCATGTTCTCTAACGGTTACTTTTGAAAAAAAAAACACGCTTTGTTTTACAGCCACATAGGCCTGGACTAGAACATGATTTTTTGGAAGTTTTCTTTGAAAGGCAACAAAAACGAATAACCATGTATTTCCAAACTTATGCCTTAGGACCAAAAACGGGACCAGCAGCGCCCCTGATACGCCAATATGTGCCATGGCTGCAAACATGAATGAATTACATATTGAGTTTTAGTGTTTGTGATGTCCTTCATCAAATATTTCAATCAGAAGTCTTAAATCAGTTCTATTGTAAGGTTATATTGTTATTTATATTGGTGGAATGCTCCTGTATATTCATTGATGATGTTGTTTGCTAGTTTATTAATGAAATGCTCCTGTATATTCATTGATGATATTGTTTGCTAGTATATTGATGAAATGCTCCTGTATATTCATTGATGATATTGTTTGCTAGTTTATAGATGAAATGCTCCTGTATATCCATTGATGATATTGTTTGCTAGTTTATAGATGAAATGCTCCTGTATATCCATTGATAATATTGTTTGCTAGTTTATAGATGAAATGCTCCTGTATATCCATTGATGATATTGTTTGCTAGTTTATAGATTAAATGCTCCTGTATATCCATTGATGATATTGTTTGCCAGTTTATAGATGAAATGCCCCTGTATATCCATTGATGATATTGTTTGCTAGTTTATCGATAAAATGCTCCTGTATATCCATTGATGATATTGTTTGCTAGTTTATTGTGGTCAGCTGTATTGCCATTATGGTAAATTTTAAAAGATAAAACAGCCAAACATCAAGGATGATATTTGCTTTTAAAAGTGACTTAAATGTTATGTTTTCTAAAAATGTAAATCATCGGAAGACGAAAACGTGGTCGTTCTCTTGTTTCCTTCAATTTCTCGTCAATCGACTGTAGTTGGTGCTCCCAGCCATGACGTCACTTTTGAGGCTTCAAAGAGATTTCGCGAGTTGTTTCTGAATTAAGTAATAGGAAATCTGAATTATTTTTTCAAGTTTAGATATCATGTTCGCAGACTAGTCAGAATGTGTATTCATGGAAATGAAAATTAAATCGAGCCACTTGAAAAATACGGGCCTCACTTCATCTCAGCAATTCACGCTTCAAGACGCCACACAAGCAATTTGCTTTCGACAATTTTAAAACAAAGCCGATCCGATTAATTTTGCTACTCCTTTAGCCTTTCCCAAAAAATCTTAAAAACATTGTTCAACTGCATTATCACCACATTTGATATTGAGCGTCCTTGCACGTGGACTTTGGTACCAAACTGTAAATGTAACAGAATACATGTAACATAATTTCTATAAATTACTTGGGCGGTGTTGTGCATGGCACTCCGTGGCACGTGGCACCTTCCCTTTTTAGTTAACTTATACTTTTTGTCTGTTTTTTGTTTTTGTTTTATATGGTTTCTGAAACCTTTGCAATAATTTATGTTGTTGACTCAATAAAGTTGAAAAAACTCTCAATTCAAATTTCAGTTTACAAATGCACACCACACCGCCATTATAAAAACGTACAATTTCACATGCTCCATGCAGGATTCGACAAAAGGACAAATTCGGCTAAGCAATGGTATTACTCGACGCGTATACGGAGAATGCACAATGAAAGCGTGCATCTCTTGTTTATATTCTTTGCTCCACTGGCGCGCATGCGTGATTTGGTTTATACCGTTGCATAATACGCAGACACGGAATAGTTACAGTAACTGCACAACTAATAATTTAAGAATGATTGTTAAGAACATATTCAGCCCTAAGAAGTCCAAAAATAAAAACGGTTTAGCCTCAGCTGAAAATTAGACGTTTTTTTTTATAAAGTGTGTATTCGTTCAACGGCCAAGCTGAGATGGATACAGTACAAGCTCTTCTCATCATCTCTTCGTATTCATGACGTATTCATGAAATGCTTATTCCACTTAAAATGTATCTAATAGCAAAAGGCTGAAAAGATAAGTCATGCTCGGTCACATTATTTAGCGATCCACAGGGGCTCACAGTACTTGTCTTTGCGCTGCTCTGATTCTTTAGATGTCAAATAGGATAAATGTTTGTGAAATAAAAACACAACTATTGTTGATTTTGTAATTTATGATCTATTTACAATGTTAGATTTGGATGATTTATCTTGTTACAATCTAGATGCACGCTGAGCTAACGTCTGCTTCCTGGATGGAGAGAGTGGTGAAATAACAGGTGCTCTCCCACGACAGACAGGTGATGATCTTTATCGTAATTCTCACTACCATATCAAGAACGTGCTCTGCCGCAAATGAAATCTTTATAAACACCTTACTTTGCTTTAAAAAATCAAGACGTTGGAATCTTTCCCCCTAATTATACGAGAAAAATTTGATACTTTGACATTCTCTGAGTGTAGTTCTTATTAAAAGAATTTGATCCATTAAAACATTGTACAATAATTATATAAAATTCCTTTTCTAATTGTGAGCTACCGTAAACTTAGAGGAAACATTACATCTGAGTAGTTGTTAGAGATTTAGAGAGAAGCACCAAAAGTCTAACAATATCTCCTTAAACTCTCTTACGTCGGTAAATCACAATCATTGTGTCTTTAGTTCGAAAACAATGCGTCTTAAAAGATTTGATACTTATGATTATTCATGCGCACGGTAACAGTTATGGAAGTCTCCGAGCCATTCAAAGCTTTAAATCATCGTTAAATCAAATTGGGAATATATAGACCTATAAGACATTACCTTTTCAGATGTTCTTCTTACTATTCTTGGAGCTGGAGTCTCAAAATGGAAGTCATGGGGCATAAAACATTGGCTTTGCCGTACAACCAGGCCTAGGACCACCACTATTCCTAGAATAACCAAACTGCGCATTGTGAACGGGAATAGCAGTAAGGTGACGCCAAATTATGTGCGTGATTCGAGCCGCTCTCAGTATGACGGCACCGCTGGCGTTAGCTTCTGATCTCTACCCCTATTCTATAGATCTTATATAGGATAATCAACAAGCGAACTCAACGCCTACTGTTTCTGTATCATGGTCTAGCGGATGCGAGTACAACTGCACCTGTTTTACACACACTTCATCGCTTCATTAAGCATTTGAATTCTTGCGCGGGATGTGATAGCTGGAGGCGAAGTCAAGTATCTCTTATCGCCAACCTGAAAAACCATGGATTTCATATTTTTGGGGTTAAGCATTGAATGGATTGATAGCTAATTATTCACTTTAGTTATTCTTATAAGTAATTACTAGGCAATGGTTTGGTAACGGACAACTGTCGAAGATCCTGTATTCAACCATAGATGCAGTTATTAGTTTAGTGCATTATTATTTTATGGACGTGTAAAATCACAATCTGTAAATCCAATAAAACCTCTCTCCGCGAACAATAGCCTTTTACCAACTGGGCGTTAGCTGATATCGAACCATCAGACAACAGGAAAAATAACATGTACTTTTAAAGTGAAATATCTTTAATGCAGCTTTAAAGCAGACATCTAGATGCCAACGCCACTAGTCCAGGAAATAGCTCACTAAGGTTTCCTGGACAAAATTGTATCCAAAAACTTCAGGTAAGTTAGTAGAACATTGAGATATGATTTAAAGTATATAGATGAGCCCGAAATATTGATCTAGCCTTACAGTACACGTGAAGTACTAAAATCGATTGATTTATCTCGTCTTTGATTGGACACGCGCGTTTAATATGTTTTCATGCGCACGGAAGATTTTGTATCTCATTTATTCAAACCAAAACGTTTAGCATATCAAGGATCAGCTTGGAAAACCTTATTTTCATATCAAAGAGGATACAATCTATAAAGGTGCGTCACAGAATTGTAGAATTCCGTGTTTGAAAGGGTTAAAAGTATGAAGGAAGAAGTGGAGCCCTTCCTTGGCTGCATTCTAATGAGCTTTGACCAGATATTTCACTTTTGAACTAGCATTTAACATAGCATTAGTATGGTTCATTCAGTTATTTATGGATAAGAAGTATTGAAATGCTAGACACTTTTTAAGTAAGAACAGCACTCCTTTCATGTGTAAACGTAAACTAAGGAATGGCAAGAGGAGCGTGGAGTGTTGGAATATTCCCTATAAGATTCCTAATGTGCAAAACACTTACATCGTCATCATTTGTATTGAACGAGCTTAAGGCAGTTGCTAGCTTTTAGACGGTAATGTAGCTGTATTTTCAATAAAGATAACAGGGCTAAAGGAAAATAAGGCTTAGAATCGATACTTTAGGTACTTAGGCACTTCGCTGTTGCCTTGCAAGGTCTGGTTGAGGGTTGGGCTCTAAGAAGTCCCATAATGAATATGGTAATTAAGATTGATGTTTTCTTCTTGTGTATTTCCATACCTTTAAAGCATAATACTTATAATACGCTATCTCGCGAAAGCCTGGCAGGAAAAGCCAAAGCAGATCTCTAAAAAGTGTGGTTGCCAGAGGTTCTTGATGTAGCTGGTTTATAACGAAAATGTCAATAACACAAGGCTTGGTGGGGATTTATCAAGTGTGGGAACGTAATAAGCAATTTATTTCATAACATTTTCTTGGCTCTAGCCCAAAATCCTCTCCCCTCACTCTAAGTCTGTATAATAATAGTGAGTGCTGTACCTGCACAGGGAACCCGAGTCTTGTCATAAAGTACTGCCCTGTTATATTTTACAAGATACAAATCACCTAGTCTTTTGAAAGACTTTAAGGTTCGAATTGTATCAATGTAATTAGCAAAGTGTTAGCTCATTAAAAATAAAGCCTTTTTAGGCGGAAGGAATGGATTGATAAAATATGTTTGGTCTTGCTTGTATTAATTTCGTTTATAAAATTTTACCATGCTTTAACCTTTATAGATCGATTTTGATACCTCATGACCATAGAAGCATCGTTTTTCTAAAATATTCAAGATGGCAGAGATGATAATGTGAACGTCTTCCCTGCGGGCTTAGTCCTTGATCGTTGTGCAAGATAAGGATTCTTGCTTAAATGCCACACTAAAAGTAAAAAAGTAAAAGATTTTCGTGGCAAAAAGACAGTATATTAAACTTTGCCTATTGTAACACCTACCTACATTAAAAAAAAGGGAATGCTCGCAACAATTTGTCAAGGGAAAAGATAAAGCGACAATGGTAATGCAATGGTGACATAGAACTTCCATAGGTAATGCAAAGCTTGCTAAGATAAATGAAATAAAAGTCTTTGTATAACACTTTTCTTCTTGGTGGCTAAAATTAATGTGTCGTTTTCAATTTCTTTTTGTGCGTCATGTTCCTTCCGTTACATTAAATATGATTTTTTGTCTTAAAACATTAGTGAACGCTTTTGCCTATTTTGATAACCATTTTTCCGTTAAATTTTATACAAAATGATAATACGATAAGAACTGTTGTCGGTTGTTACATGGGTTCGGTTACAATGATCGTAGTGGCTGTCAAGACGATAGAGTAGAACGGCCTTCCCTTCTCAACACTCGAGTGAGGTTTAGCGAATCACCTTGAGGGTTTTCACGGCCATCTATTAAAGAAGGCCACTCACTCCGCTATACTACACTTCGGCTCAATACCAAGTAATCCATCCATTTTCATCGGCTAATTCAAGCGAGTTGCTGAGATATCAATCAAATATTGTTATCAAATATCAGAGTTCAATAGTGCATGGTTAGTTTAGGTAAACTGTTGCATTTTCAAATGTTATCAACAACAAAGGAGTGGTTGTTCGACATTCTTTAATGAAACGTTGTTCATACAAGCGGCTAATAGCAATGATCTAGCAGTAGGACCGAAAGTACTTTGGGAGTTTTCAGTGAAACTGGAGAAAGGGTAGGGGGTGTGAAAGGTGTCTATCATAACTGTTCTTCAGTCTCCTACATTTGGTTGCAATTATAATGACACATAATACTTTTCGATTTTTGACCTCCCATTTGCCCATAATCGTGGATACCTGGAATTTCTTAGCGCAACAAATTCCACCACGGCATATTTCCCTTTGACTTGATCTCTGTGAGTGTGGTTTTTAGTGCTTCTCCCGTGATTTACTTGAAAATGAGACGGCGATCATACTCTCTGATTTATTTCATAGCGAGCATTGAAGCACAATTGCGCAGTTAACTATCTGGGTGACTTCTTGGTTACCGAAATAGATGTTTCATCACAGTTTAAATTATTTTATTGAATTTTTTAAGAGCTCCTACCGTGGCATATATTGAGCACAACGGGATCTTTCCCGTTTTATTACCCAGGACTATGGACAAGAAATGAAAATACCTCGAGGACACGACCAGAAACTTTATACAATCTTGAAAATTCGAAACAAAAAAACTATATTAGCATTTTTGATCCCATGTTCGTGAGAAACGTGTTTCTTTAGAAACCCTCTCGTAGAAACGACAACCTTTATAAGGTAGGATAGAACTTTCAACAATTGATTAAAATTGGTTAGAAATAGAATAACCTCATAAGAAGAAAAAGAGGCAACAAAGCTTTTCTGTAAAACGTTTATTACATATAAGTATATTGTTCAATCAAAACGTCTGATGTCATCTGTACCATCCTTGATCATCGAGGCTTACCATCGTTTTTGTCAGAAGTATATTCGTAAAAAGACAATTACGGTCACATTTTGCGGATATGCCATCGATCATTTTGATTACCTTGAAGGAACAATTAGAAGCAAAAACTTCCTCTACCACCCGTAGTCTTTAGTATTGTAGAAAAAATAACAAGAACTGAAGGTTGATGAAATCAAAAAGGAAATTGCGTTAAATTATCAAAAGGAAGAGATGACAACTGGTAATAAATATTCAGAGGAAGTGAACGGCAGGACATACAAGCGCCCATTTAATCAAGTTATCAAAACTATTAACCTTGTTGTTATTTTTTCTCTGCTACTCTAAAAACGTGATTTTGCTTCCAAAGAAGGTGTACACGATGGGGAATTTCTAGAGTTAAGCAGTTAGGTGCTGTTATAATGAATGGGTACGTGCTATGGCAAAAGTTGCTTTTTGCTCATTACTTCGATCACATCCGCTTTTTCTGTTGACCAAACGAACGGAAGGTTTAGGGCTGTTTGAATGCTACGCCAACCCAGAGTTTATTACTAACACTTTCCACTTCAAAGATCTAATTTAGACCTATCAATCTTACAATTATTAGAACAGACCAATATGCAATAAAAGCTGAACTCGAAGAGAGCCCAATTACTTTATCTGACAAAGTTCCAAGTGTTCATTTAACGACAAATGGCTAGAGTCCGGTGCTTGGTGTCTTTGACTGTTCTGGTAGTCTTGTTGTGCTTTATTCAACAAGCGCGGGGATTTGTTGGGGGCATCACCGTCCCACAGCATGGGAAGCGTAGCAAAGAAACGTTACCAAAGGTAGGATGTCACTATTGTGTTATACCGCTCTGCCAAAGGTAAAAGCTTAAGGGGGAAGGATGTACCTCACCTAATAAGGTTCTGTCACACGTTTTTTGAGCTGTAACTTGTTTCACACAAAAGGGCAAAGTTTTCGCTGCGAATTGAATAATTTTATTGCGGCAGTTAGCTACCGACAAAAGTGAGAGTCAGTGTAATGCTTCACCTCGTTATTTAGTGGTATGGACTGGAGAGATAAGATGAGGAATATCAGGAAATAGAAATAAAAGGGTGTTTTGTCAAAGTTTTACCCCCTTGTAGCTCAAGAGCATGCGGCTCGGTGCGATTAGAATATCCTACTCTTTGTCATTGGTGATGATGATGAATTATCTCCTCCTACAACCAGCGAATAAAAGGCTAAACCTTTCTCATTTGCATTTTCAGAGGGCCATCTTGAACTACTGCTTAACAGTGGGGGCCTGGTGCCAAGTAAATCCTGACGCCCGTGAATGTCGTCACTTGGAAGAGACAATAGTCTCTACAAATAGACAATAGTCTCTACAAATTTTCCGCACCTTCTTTGGGATGATATTATTATATATTGCAGACTTATAATATATGTAATAGTATACAGCTTTGGGCAAATCATTTTCGATAATATAAAATTAAATCATTAATGAGAGTGCGAGGTCTCTTCGATGAGGTGAAAATCCCCCGTTGTTTGTAGGGGATATACAGGCGCGAACCCAGGATATGCTGAGAGGGGAAGGGGGTGATCAGTCATAGGTATCATAATATATTTTTGTATTATGAAAAAAAAGACATTTTTGAAGGTAAATCAATAAGAATCAAGGCAATGTTTGGCTCCAAAGACTGTGCGGTCGCCCTATGCACCCCACCCCCCTAGGTACGCACCCCACCCCCCCCCCCCCCCCTAGGTACGCTTCTTGGGTAGTTTCTTGGTGTTACGGGGCACCAGCACCAAAAACACAATGGAACAAAATCCAAAAACAAAGACCTTAGAACGAGACAATAAAATAGAGTACAAAGGCCTTGAGCACGAAAAACAAAGCTCCCCGTAACACCAAGGAATAGCCGCTTATTGCGTCGATTTCTTTTGGAATCACACATAGGGATTTTAACACTAATACTATAACTACAAAATCGTAGGAAAAAAACACCGGACTGCCTCTATCTGCTGGTGTGCGTTGGACCTTGTGGTCTGCGTCAACAGTTTATTAATCAATAAAGAAAAAGTCGACAACAACGCAGATTTATGTTTTTTAAAACGATATTTCGACAGGCCAATACCTGCCTTCTTAGGTTGACTTTTTTCTTTTAAAGGTTTAACTAAACTATGTGTACATAGCTAGACTACAGTTCCCGAAATTTGGAATTTGGATAAACTCGCACACAGTCGCGCTGAAATGATTGATTTTCGCATTAAAATTCACAAGTTCCTTCTGCTTGCAGACCTGTTGCATACCTATCTAAAATGCGACAGGCGACTTCCCCTTAGAAACCACCACTTCAATAGACACGTGCAAATCGCCTATCGCAGCTATTCAACCAGGGCCGTACCAGGGGGTGTGGCACTGGGGGCATGTCCCCCCCTAATATTAAAAAAAGTTAAAGGAAATGACCCGAAGGGGTCTGGCTGCCCCGCTTACTATTTTCTTTGTTTCTGTACCGTGCCCCCTCCCACCCTTCCCCCCAAAAATATATATTTCGATAGCTCTGTCAACAGAGGGTGTGGCAAAACAAGCGAACTTGCGGTGATCAATTACATGTTCTCAATCATCCCAATAGAAATTGAGATGCATATCTCAAAAAACAACTAGGGCCCCCGAATGGTCCCCCGAAATTTCAATGTGTTCGCATGCTCGCATGCTCCGCCGGGGTCCTACGGGGCGCTCGCAAGCTAGCAAGTGCTTACCAAAGACCATTCGGGGTCCCTAACAACTGAGAAAAGCAACGGAAAGTGCACAATGGCCTTTCGATTGATGATCGGTGCTCTACCCAGGACTACTTGCGCGGGATCTTACTGAACGCCATGCCTCGGGATGTTTTCTGGAACTTTCCATAATGAATTAGAACAATCAATTAGAATCCCCGCAACATCAGCACGCATGCATTAAGATGTAAAAGACCCAATTAGGTTAATTAGACAGGTTCTGTGGCGCTAACTAGTAAACATGGACGTGAGCTTGCTGACAAGAAGTGAGATGTAAAAGGAAAAGCCCGCTTAACACCATGTGGGATTTGTTGTGGGAGTGGAGCCTGATGACGATCACCCTTATGGCGGTTGTCCGCCACGATGATGTCACAGGTATTATTTGCACATGCGCGCGCGTCAAAACCATGAAAGCGATTCTTGCTATCTATTTTTCTAAAAACTAAACACATTGACCCCTCAACCGGCCTGTATCGGCTTTGGGAAGTACCCACAACCCAAACAACAAGATGAAGATACTCAGGCATCAGTCTAAGGGATAAATGGTCTTGAAGATATGCATCCAACCAAGGTGTTGGCAACTACTCTTAAGCCAAATAGTAGCACAGGTTCTTTGAAAAATTTCAAATCGAACAAGGAAAGAAAAGCAGAATCACCCCTCTCAATAAAACGATCAAAATACCACACAAGGGAGAGACACAAATAGATACCTTTATTCTGATCTTCCAGGTTCATTTCCATGGCCTCAAAACACAATGTCCACTCCTTGAAGGCTTGTAAAACCACGAAGATGCCTTTACGAATTGAAAAGCATTCTAGGAGATCCAGGGAAAAATTCACGAGGGGAGGGCCAGTCAACACTCCTCTCCCCAAAGTCAGATGGTTTTTTATAAGTCTTTTCACCCCGAAGCCAAACAAATCAATTCCAGGTCATACAGACCCAGAATAGCAGTGTAAACAATTTAAGAAAGCATTTAGGAGAGCTTTGGGTGCTGGCTTCAGCACAACGACGAGGGATTAAAAGTGGGGACCGCAAAGCACAGTTGGGAAGCATGGATACCACTGACTAGGTGCAGCTGTGTTTGACTTTGACGGGCTGTATAAAACTCAGAATAGGGGGAAAAGTATCTGTTTTCAGTCTGTTTTTCGTAAATTTAGCTAAAAAATAGCCAGGAATCAATGGGTTAATCGACGTGATCAACTCTAACTTTATTTTTTAAAGCGCATGTTTATTTGTGATTTGATCAAGAGGCCTGTTCCCTGGAAATGGAAGATGTCAAGATCTCTGTATTTTAAACCGTTTTAAAATTGTTGATTATACGTTTGGGTGAACGTTGCAAACTCTCTATTATTCGCTTTTAAGCTTCGCTAATTAAAAAAAACATTTTATAGCATACCTTTAAAATTGAAATATTAAAGCATAGCCGTATAACAGGCCCCGAAATATTGGGGGAGGGCACGATACAGAAACATTTTATTTAACATTTTATCTTAAAAGAAAACAAAGGGGGGCACAGCCACGCCCCTACTATGATTAATTCCTTATAATTTTTGAAAATATTAGGGGGGCACGTGCCTACAGTGACCCACCCCTGCTACGACCCTGTTTAGGGTGTAGCTTCGTAAGCTAAACTTGAGTAAAATAAGGTTTTGAGTAAATAGAAAAAGGTTTCGACTTCGTACTCATGAAATTTGATGAGATTTATACAGTATGAGTTATTTTGAATTGGGATTTTTAAGGGTTAGGTCTTTGCTGCTGCAGGTATCTCTACATCCTCTTGCAGTCCATATTCAAAGTAAATTTTTCACTGCGGTCATATCTTGGTCCCAAAAGGGGGGAGGAAGAGGAGCTTAGATCCTAATGTATAAATCTTATATAAACCTTTTCCTACCCCGTAAGTAAATTTGTATCTTCTTAATGCTGTCACACGTGTTTAACTTCTATCACGTTTTACAGGCTTTCTTATGCTGTACTTCCACAACCGGTACTTTCACCTCTCCACCGCCATAGCGAGAACCATACTGTAAAACATGGTGCTTCACTGCGTGCCGATCATGATACCAATAAGGATGTGAGTACAAAGACTTAAAGACTTGAGAATATTAGTAAAAACACAGCAAGCTCTTCCACGCTCTCAAAATGACAAAGATTGTCTAAATAATTTCAGAATAAAAAAATGTATTATTTCAAGTTGATATAAAAATGACTTTTTGGGTGGCAAACCAGCGAACACTTTGAATTTTAGCGGCAAAAACAACCATAAAAATTACCATATCCTGCGCTTAGGAGTCAGGTGAAAACGCTCCTTGTCAGAAAGGGCTTATTTTCATTGAGAGATTTTTTTTATATTCATGTCATTTTCATATTCATGTCATAAAAAAGTTCTGCATATTCTCTACCTAATAATTTGAAGCCAGATAAATGATTGTTTTTTTTAGTTTGGCTCGGTGTTACCCAATTAGCCGTTTAGACTTGGACAAAGAACCTTATGAATCCCTTTTACGTGTCTACTACGACCCTTATGTTGACCGAAGCGACTTGAGCAACCCCGCCAGCGACGCTTACGATTCCAGCGACGTTGAGTGCGTAGTGTTTGACCCCGACAACAACAGCGATAGCAGTACGTTATCCGTGTTTCTTGAGCGATACATGAGTGACAATTGGGAAGGGCCTGAACCTTATAAGGAGCATCACGTGATCAAGGGAAAGAAATGGGTGGTGACGTCAGACGAGGGTTGTTCTGAGGATTGTTATGAAGATGACGTATCGTCTGCCAACAAGCTCGGATACGCAAGCGAGACGGACCAGCTCGAGGGGTTATGCTGATATTGCAAAGGGAGTACAGCCATCATCTCTGGTATCAAGTACTGTGAATTCAGAGATACGCGAAGGGGTAGCGAGACAAAAACCGGATTTCGCAAATCCAAACTCTAGCGTGATCCACCATGACGACGAGAAACACGAGACCATGACCACTGCTGCCAAATCACGTGGTAGTACTTCCCCAGCCACAGAGGATGTTTTGAGCGTAGGTCTGATAGCGCAGTTCGTGTCCAAGAAGCCTGATAACAGTGCTGCAGACACTCGACGTCGCACAAGGAACAAGGTCATGTCGTCAGACACGCCAAGGAGCAAGGTCTTGTCGTCAGACACGTCAAGGAGCAAGGTCTTGTCGTCAGACACGCCAAGGAGCAAGGTCTTGTCGTCAGACACGTCAAGGAGCAAGGTCTTGTCGTCAGACACGCCAAGGAACAAGGTCATGTCGTCAGACACGTCAAGGAACAAGGTCATGTCGTCAGACACGCCAAGGAGCAAGGTCTTGTCGTCAGACACGTCAAGGAGCAAGGTCTTGTCGTCAGACACGCCAAGGAGCAAGGTCTTGTCGTCAGAAACGCCAAGGAGCAAGGACTTGTCGTCAGACACGTCAAGGAACAATATCTTGACGTCAGACACGCCAAGGAACTAGGTCTTGTCGTCAGACACGCCAAGGAACAAGGTCTTGTCGTCAGACACGCCAAGGAGCAAGGTCTTGTCGTCAGACACGCCAAGGAGCAAGGTCTTGTCGTCAGACACGCCAAGGAACAAGGTCTTGTCGTCAGACACGCCAAGGAACAAGGTCTTGTCGTCAGACACGCCAAGGAACAGGGTCTTGTTGTCAGACACGCCAAGGAACAAGGTCTTGTCGTCAGACACCCTCCTCTCCGTCTGTGATGAGTCTCGAGAGAGAATCAAAGCCATTGATGATGTCAAGCAATTTCAGAAACTCTCAGGTGAGCCAATTAGTAACGCTACTTTCGGAAAATGTAGAAAATCGTAAATCAAGATCATACTTTTCACTTTTTCACTTTAATAAATTGCGCAACCTATTGTACAATATGTCAGTGCGCAGTGACACCTGCGCACTGACACCATCTACACGATGCCTAAAACAAGTCGGCATTCACATGTTTTATTATTGTATGATACCATGAACCTGTCTCCTCTTTCGAGAGAGAATGAGAGCACTTGATAATGTCACACAGTTCAAGAATCATTCAAGCAAGTAGAAGTTGAATAACCGTTTAATGTAACAACTGCCGCTAAATGTAATACTAACGCTTAATGTAGGAACAAATCAACACTTTATGTAATAAAACAGTTACACAGAAAAATTCAACGCTTTAACGCTTAATGTAAGAACACTCGACGCTTAATGTATTAACCAATAATTTAACTAAGGACGAAAATACTCATATCTCAGGATTGAAACATCGTCTGACAACCACACTTGGAAAATGTCATGTAGGTGTCAAGGGGGTGCATAAATAGTCATTTGAGAAGTGGCGTCATCGAAGTGTGGTTGCCCGACGATGTTTCTATCCCGAGATATGAGTATTTTCGTTTCAATAACGTCATCGATCTGAATAGGGTTGAGCGGTGATACAGAAGTCATAAAATCTCCATAGACCATAAAAAAAGGATGAAAGATATTTGACTGTTGTATCGATTGTCATGTGACACAAATCTTAAGTATCTTTAGGATTGCAAATTGCAAACACGTTTACTAAATAATTGTATCAGCGTCTCTAAATCGTCTCTTCTAGGAGTCGTGGAAGCAGCCGAAAATACAAAGTTAGTCCAGTATGTGTGCGACATTATCAACTCTTGCCAGGAAGTCGCAAAGGAACACAAGGGAACAGAGCCTACTTTAATTCCCGTGGAGGGAGAGAGGATGGACTTTCGCATGCCTATCAAGTCGATAGTAATGGTGGGCTGTTAGGTGACCTGTTTGAAGACTTCTACTTAAGACATTTGTTCGCTGAACCTAAAATAACACAGTGCAAGGCCCAGCAGCCGACTACCGCCGATAGCCTTCTAGATGACATTTATGCATGTGTAAAGATGCTTTTCCAAGGTACAATCAATCATGCACATGAAGACCTCGTGGAACCAGCTCTACCTGCACGTGATCTAAAAATGTCAGCAAAGGAAATTAGCAATAATGGTAACGTACATGCACATGAAGACCTCGTGGAGCCAGCTCTACCTGCACGTGATCTAAAAATGTCAGCAAAGGAAATTAGCAATAATGGTGACGTACATGCACATGAAGACCTCGTGGAGCCAGCTCTACCTGCACGTGATCTAAAAATGTCAGCAAAGGAAATTAGCAATAATGGTGACGTACATGCACATGAAGACCTCGTGGAGCCAGTTCTACCTGCACGTGATCTAAAAATGTCAGCAAAGGAAATTAGCAATAATGGTAACGTACATGCACATGAAGACCTCGTGGAGCCAGCTCTACCTGCACGTGACCAAAAGGTGCCAAGGAAGGGAGACACCGAAATAGAAAATGATAACAAGAAGCCAGCTCTAGTTACATGTGATCAGAAAGTGCCAGAAATGACTAGCAGCACAAGGAACGACGCATACGCACTTGATAACCTCATGGACCAAGCTTTGTCTGCAAGTGATCAAGACGAACCTGATTTCATTGCAGTCAGTGTCTTCGCTCCGGATGTACACGTGGCACCAGTTCAACCTAGTCAGGCAGCCTTGAGAGATCAGCGATGACGTTGAAGCACTTGATCAGCAAACAGGGCCAGCTATGCCCGTACGGGATCAGGAAGCTCCAAACCCAAATCAGACCATCGACGTTAAGCAAGAACGTGACAAGGAGGTGTTAAAAGAGGACGAGATCAGTGGAACAAGTGATCAGCATGCGCAAGTTATTACCGTTGATGGATGTGATCGGCTCTCCAAGGCTGTCAAGATTTGCGCAGTCGTGGCTGGGGCCGGGGCCGGTGCGCACCCACTGTATCGCTACCTCCGAAAGTAACATTTTATTTTTCTTATTCTGTTAGTATGGCGGATCAGAAGCGAGAAGTTTCCCTTATTGTTAAGGATAATTAAAGTTCATATCTTGGGTTGGGAAGGAAACAGTGACTAATTTATAGTTGGTAATATTGAGGATATGTTAGAACCTTACAGGGTTTGGATGTTACGGACTAATGTCGTGTAGTGATAGGCAACAAATGTGTTAATCAAACAATAGCATGTGGATGCTGGTAAGGTCTTGAAGATGTTAAGTTGATCTTCTGTTGGTCTATGTTTTTCGAGATGGTTGTCAAATTGGTTGTATATTCTTTGTTGTTTTGTTGTCTGTTTGTTTGTTATTAGTTTGGTACGGTAGTGTTTTGTGTTTTTTTTTTTTTGCTTGGCGATGTGTTTGCAAGTAGTTTGGTAGTATTTTCAGAGGGGTTGTTAGTCGGCTCATTCAAACTAGAAGATTGAGAAAGTTGTATTGGTTTGTTTGATGTGTTGGCTTAAGGTAGTGTTTTGCTAACTCTAGCTGTTTTATTTAGGTCAGTAGTTATAGTCCAAATATTGTTAGCTCGATTGCTTGGTTTGAAATTGTGGGAAATGGAATGCTTGACCTCTAAATATTTGTACTATTCAGGGATGTTGTAATTAAGAATGTAACATCTGTTAACCACGTAGTGCGATTTCAAGCGAGGCATATGTCCATTTTATATACTTTAGTGAGTCTTCTTCATTGGGCGATGCAGGCCTTACATTCAAGACCTAGGAGTGTACGTCGCTAGTTGCTTGGAATGTTGTACGCGTTCGCTGGTAATATTGTTGGATGGTCCAAGGGCTAAGATATCGTTTTTGTTTAGGTGTTTGTGGGCTTGTCGTTAGGGCTTGCTTGGTTGTGCAAAATGTATGTCGGGTGTCGTAAGGTAAGACTGGTTGTTGGTTATAAAGTTTTTTGGCGAGTACATGTAGATGTTTATGATGTGGAATGAAGAGTGAGAAAAGGCAGAAAGGGAAAGTAGTAAGCGTGTGTTTCGTTGTTGTTGTATTTGTTAGGATGCCTGGTTTTAAATTTGCAAGAATAGTTTTTTGAGATTGTTGATTATTTTATTGTTGGGTAGATGGCGTCAAATGATGATAACAGCTGTGTTTAATGGAAGTTAATTCGTTTCGAGCGAGCTTGATGGATGTAGGTAGTATATAAAAAGAATGCTTCGAGCTTATGACTTCAAGGTTATTTCTTCGAGTCTTTGAGTAGTGGGAGATCGATGCAGAAAGAGTGTTTTGAGGATTTAGATCCATTGCTTGCTCGTTAGAAGTGGATTGACAGAAAGCAGAAAGATTGTTATTGGGAAGTTTCGTGTCCAGTCAAGTTTTAAAGATGGTTGTAAACAGAAAGTATAGCAAAGCTTGTCAAGAAAATGAATTTATCGAGTGGATAAAGGTTTAGGTCGTATTCCAGCGAGGTTTATTATCTTGCTGCTCGGATTGACTTTCAGAAGGGAAACTTCGGACTTCTGTAATGCCGATGAACCGTCATAGCACCGACTTATTTTACACTTTTTTAAGTGAACATCTAGTTAATTCTGTTAATACTTTTTTACCTTTACGCCACCACTTAACCTTTGATTCTCGAGATTCAAATTAAAATGTCATGAAAATAGAATTTCAGTGTTTAAAATAAAGTGATGATAAACGTAATTTTTATAACTCAATTTTCTTATCATACTCAGGTATCATATAGAAAAAGGGAAGTATTTGAATGTCCTTCAATACGAAATAGGGTGGAATTCTCACCATGTACCCCCCCCCTCCCCCCTTCCTAGGTACACGCTTTGTATGGAATTTCTGTAAATCACACAATAGGATGGGGTTATTACGTTGTTACTAAAACTAAGTATAAACGAGCTAGAAAAAGCCAGAACGACCTCGAAATTGCTCGCACACAGTCATGCGTTGTGTGAAGGGTTATCGAATACTCGCGTACGACTTGCACTTAGAAACCACGTGACTTTTTGTGGAGGAAACTCGCCAATGAAGACAAAACTGGCGACGAAAAATTAAATACTTCAAAGAAAATAAGCCCTTTCTGGCTGATTCGTAAGCGCGGAATAAGCTGCTTTTTGTTGTTTTGGCGCCAAAAGCCAGAGCGCGCGAGTTAACCACACAACATGTCACGTGATCCCATTCGCATCGTATCTCTCAATAGGGGACTTGGCTAGGAGATCACGTGACTTTTTGGGTGGCAAACTTGAGCGCAGGTTTTTACGGTAAAATAACGAAACAAAAAGCAATTTTTTTCAGCGCTTACCAATCTGTCAGAAAGTTTCTTTGCCAGAAAGGGCTTATTTCCATTGAAAGGTTCTATATTTTCTTCCTTGTCTGGCATGAAGGCCGCAGCCATTTCTGGGGTTTATTTTGGCTTGAATTTGCCATGCAAAAAGTCACGTGACTTCTTAGCGCAAGCCCCCTATTGTCTTATTCAAATAATCTCGCAAGCTGTCACAGGGTACCCATCAAAGCACACAGGATCTATGAATCGCATGCTCGGCCCAAAAAAAAACAGGTTTGCCACAGGATGCCCGCCACACAGCACAAGATCAGTTTAATCGCCAGGCTCGGTTTCCAGCCGTGGTGGTTTCGGTACGCCCGTGATCCTCTCCCATTCCACGGCTGTGCGCAGGGTACGAGGCTTTGTCTGGATCAGCCAATCAGAAACTTACCACTCGAAAGTCCGTCGGTAAATACCTTAACATAATTATCACAACAAGAGATCCAAATGGCAGGTCGAGTGCTTCACATCTATCTGCTCGAGGTTTTCAAAACTCAATGAAGGCACAAAAAGAATGTTTTATTTCTTTTATGAAATTATTTCTAATCCTACGCAAACGCAAAAGACAAAAAAACTTCACACCAGCGCGCGCTCATGGCGTCATTCTAGTGCACGTCAGCGCGCGCGCAGAAAACAGTTTCCAGGCAAATTCCAGGCAATATTTACTTCATAGTTTGGTGGTTCAAACTATGAAGTTTGAACTTATTTTGCAATTTCCTATTTACCTGGGACAAATTTTTCTCCCGAAGAATATTGTTTTTCTGTAACAATCACTTTTTTTTTTTGCGCCATAAACAAACATACGCGCGCGCGCCTCTAAATTGGCGGGAACGTTGGGAAACCCCCGGTTAGTCCACACATCACGCATAATTATCTCAGTTACAATGTGACGTCACGGACATGGTGCCTCGACCGTGCGCCAAGCCGTCAGTTGAGAAGCAGAGCGCGACGAAACCACGGCTGGAAACCTATTTAATCGCATGCTCGGCCCAAAAACCAGGTGTACCACAGGATACCCGTCACAGCCACGAGCCCCTGCCACAGCGCAAGATCAGTTAGATCGTATGCTCTACAAGGACCAGGTGTACCACAGGATACCCGTCACAGCCATGAGCCCCTGCCACAGCGCAAGATCAGCTAGATCGTATGCTCGACAAGGACCAGGTGTACCACAGGATACCCGTCACAGCCATGAGCCCCTGCCACAGCGCAAGATCAGTTAGATCGTATGCTCGACAAGGACCAGGTGTGCCACAGGGTACCCGCCACAAGGGCGTATAAAGGATTTCTAAGGAGGCCATCATCCCGAAGGACAATTATAAAACCTTTTCTATTTGGTATCTCAAAATTACCGAAGGTTAACTGGCTGAGCCAGAAAATTACTAGGACGTGTACTTCTTGATTTATATTTCATTTTATTTGTGACAACATTCTAAATTCATTTTGTTTCATTTTTCATTTTTCATTATGGCTTATTTTGACATAAGAACCAAAATGCCTTCTGACTTGAGTGGGCGAGCGGTATCCTTCTAATACATTTTTCATTTATAAAGTGATTATGACTTATTTTGACATAAGAACCAAAATGCCTTTTGACTTGAGTGGGCGAGCGGTATCCTTCTAAGCGGTCCGCTAAGATATCCTTTTCACGCTGGAAAGAATTTTGTTTTTAGAAAGACATTTTAGTAATCGAATACAAATGAGTTCTTGAGATTTCCGTTTTATTTTAAAAGCAAGCAAACATTCTCTTTTTTCACGTTTTATATGTTTGTCACTGCACAGTTGGTGCTTACATTGGCTCTATATGCATACACCGCACAGATATACATTTTCAAGAATAATATGCCCAGAATCATTAATCACACGAATCATTATGCCCACACATTTTTTATTGTTGTGAGGGCGGGGGCATGAACGAGCACGTAGCTGATATATTGGTGCTTTCTTAATGAAATTATCTACATAAAAAGAACACTGGATAAAGAGCTTCATTCGCTGCGTGAGCAGGGGAACTAGATTGTTAGTGTTGTATAAGGCGGCAAGAGATCACAACACTTAAGAATGATCGTACCGGCGAACGTTACAAATTGTAAACAATTTGTCACGCAAGTGAATGGGCGAACGTCACACCTTGTACACTATTTGTCACGCAAGTGAGTGGGCAAATGTCACAACTTGTACACTATTTGTCACGTAAGTGACTGGGCAAACGTCACAACTTGTACACTATTTGTCACGCAAGTGACTGGGCAAATGTCACACCTTGTACACTATTTGTCACGCAAGTGAGTGGGCAAATGTCACACCTTGTACATTATTTGTCACGTAAGTGAGTGGGCAAATGTCACAACTTGTACACTATTTGTCACGCAAGTGAGTGGGCAAATGTCACAACTTGTACACTATTTGTCACGCAAGTGAGTGGGCAAATGTCATAACTTGTACATTATTTGTCACGCAAGTGAGTGGGCAAATGTCACAGCTTGTACACTATTTGTCACGCAAGTGAGTGGGCAAATGTCACAACTTGTACACTATTTGCCACGCAAGTGAGTGGGCGAACGTCACACCTTGTACACTATTTGTCACACAAGTGAATGGGCGAACGTCACAACTTGTACACTATTTGTCACGCAAGTGAGTGGGCAAATGTCACACCTTGTACATTATTTGTCACGCAAGTGACTGGGCAAATGTCACACCTTGTACACTATTTGTCACACAAGTGACTGGGCGAACGTCACACCTTGTACACTATTTGCCACGCAAGTGAGTGGGCAAATGTCACACCTTGTACACTATTTGTCACGCAAGTGAGTGGGCAAATGTCACACCTTGTACACTATTTGTCACGCAAGTGAGTGGGCAAATGTCACACCTTGTACACTATTTGCCACGCAAGTGAGTGGGCAAACGTCACAACTTGTACACTTTTTGTCACGTAAGTGAGTGGGCAAACGTCACACCTTGTACACTATTTGTCACGCAAGTGAGTGGGCAAACGTCACAACTTGTTCACTATTTGTCACGCAAGTGAGTGGGCAAACGTCACAACTTGTACACTATTTGTCACGCAAGTGAGTGGGCAAATGTCACACCTTGTACACTATTTGTCACGTAAGTGAGTGGGCAAATGTCATCACTTGTACACTATTTGTCACGTAAGTGAATGGGCGAACGTCACAACTTGTACACTATTTGTCACGCAAGTGAGTGGGCAAATGTCACACCTTGTACACTATTTGTCGCGCAAGTGAGTGGGCAAATGTCACAACTTGTACACTATTTGTCACGCAAGTGACTGGACAAACATTACACCTTGTACACTATTTGTCACGCAAGTGAGTGGGCAAATGTCACACCTTGTACACTATTTGTCACGCAAGTGAGTGGGCAAATGTCACACCTTGTACACTATTTGTCACACAAGTGAATGGGCGAACGTCACAACTTGTACACTATTTGTCACGCAAGTGAGTGGGCAAATGTCACACCTTGTACATTATTTGTCACGCAAGTGACTGGGCAAATGTCACACCTTGTACACTATTTGTCACACAAGTGACTGGGCGAACGTCACACCTTGTACACTATTTGCCACGCAAGTGAGTGGGCAAATGTCACACCTTGTACATTATTTGTCACGCAAGTGACTGGGCAAATGTCACACCTTGTACACTATTTGTCACGTAAGTGAGTGGGCAAATGTTATCACTTGTACACTATTTGTCACGTAAGTGAATGGGCAAATGTCACAACTTGTACACTATTTGCCACGCAAGTGAGTGGGCAAATGTCACACCTTGTACATTATTTGTCACGCAAGTGACTGGGCAAATGTCACACCTTGTACACTATTTGTCACGTAAGTGAGTGGGCGAACGTCACAACTTGTACACTATTTGTCACGCAAGTGAGTGGGCAAATGTCACAACTTGTACACTATTTGTCACGTAAGTGAGTGGGCAAATGTCACACCTTGTACACTATTTGTCACGCAAGTGACTGGGCAAATGTCACACCTTGTACACTATTTGTCACGCAAGTGACTGGGCAAATGTCACACCTTGTACACTATTTGTCACACAAGTGACTGGGCGAACGTCAGACCTTGTACACTATTTGCCACGCAAGTGAGTGGGCAAATGTCACACCTTGTACACTATTTGTCACGCAAGTGACTGGGCAAATGTCACACCTTGTACACTATTTGTCACGCAAGTGAGTGGGCAAATGTCACAACTTGTACACTATTTGTCGCGCAAGTGACTGGGCAAATGTCACACCTTGTACATTATTTGTCACGCAAGTGACTGGGCAAATGTCACACCTTGTACACTATTTGTCACACAAGTGAGTGGGCGAACGTTACAACTTGTACACTATTTGTCACGCAAGTGAGTGGGCAAATGTCACACCTTGTACACTATTTGTCGCGCAAGTGAGTGGGCGAACGTTACAACTTGTACACTATTTGTCACGCAAGTGAGTGGGCAAATGTCACACCTTGTACACTATTTGTCACGCAAGTGAGTGGGCAAATGTCACACCTTGTACATTATTTGTCACGCAAGTGAGTAGGCAAATGTCACACCTTGTACACTATTTGTCACGCAAGTGAGTGGGCAAATGTCCCACCTTGTACACTATTTGTCACGCAAGTGAGTAGGCAAATGTCACACCTTGTACACTATTTGTCACGCAAGAGAGTGGGCGAACGTCACACCATGTACACAATTTGTCACGCAAGTGAATGGGCAAATGTCACAACTTGTACACTATTTGTCACGCAAGTGAATGGGCGAACGTCACAACTTGTACACTATTTGTCACGCAAGTGAGTGGGCAAACGTCACAACTTGAACATTATTTGTCACGCAAGTGAGTGGGCAAGTGTCACAGCTTGTACACTATTTGTCGCGCAAGTGAGTGGGCAAACGTCACAACTTGTACACTTTTTGTCACGCAAGTGAGTGGGCAAAGGTCATAACTTGTACATTATTTGTCACGCAAGTGAATGGGCAAATGTCACAACTTGTACACTATTTGTCACGCAAGTGAGTGGGCAAATGTCACACCTTGTACACTATTTGTCACACAAGTGAATGGGCGAACGTCACAACTTGTACACTATTTGTCACGCAAGTGAGTGGGCAAATGTCACACCTTGTACATTATTTGTCACGCAAGTGACTGGGCAAATGTCACACCTTGTACACTATTTGTCACACAAGTGACTGGGCGAACGTCACACCTTGTACACTATTTGCCACGCAAGTGAGTGGGCAAATGTCACACCTTGTACATTATTTGTCACGCAAGTGACTGGGCAAATGTCACACCTTGTACACTATTTGTCACGTAAGTGAGTGGGCAAATGTTATCACTTGTACACTATTTGTCACGTAAGTGAATGGGCAAATGTCACAACTTGTACACTATTTGCCACGCAAGTGAGTGGGCAAATGTCACACCTTGTACATTATTTGTCACGCAAGTGACTGGGCAAATGTCACACCTTGTACACTATTTGTCACGTAAGTGAGTGGGCGAACGTCACAACTTGTACACTATTTGTCACGCAAGTGAGTGGGCAAATGTCACAACTTGTACACTATTTGTCACGTAAGTGAGTGGGCAAATGTCACACCTTGTACACTATTTGTCACGCAAGTGACTGGGCAAATGTCACACCTTGTACACTATTTGTCACGCAAGTGACTGGGCAAATGTCACACCTTGTACACTATTTGTCACACAAGTGACTGGGCGAACGTCAGACCTTGTACACTATTTGCCACGCAAGTGAGTGGGCAAATGTCACACCTTGTACACTATTTGTCACGCAAGTGACTGGGCAAATGTCACACCTTGTACACTATTTGTCACGCAAGTGACTGGGCAAATGTCACACCTTGTACACTATTTGTCACGCAAGTGACTGGGCAAATGTCACACCTTGTACACTATTTGTCACACAAGTGAGTGGGCGAACGTTACAACTTGTACACTATTTGTCACGCAAGTGAGTGGGCAAATGTCACACCTTGTACACTATTTGTCGCGCAAGTGAGTGGGCGAACGTTACAACTTGTACACTATTTGTCACGCAAGTGAGTGGGCAAATGTCACACCTTGTACACTATTTGTCACGCAAGTGAGTGGGCAAATGTCACACCTTGTACATTATTTGTCACGCAAGTGAGTAGGCAAATGTCACACCTTGTACACTATTTGTCACGCAAGTGAGTGGGCAAATGTCCCACCTTGTACACTATTTGTCACGCAAGTGAGTAGGCAAATGTCACACCTTGTACACTATTTGTCACGCAAGAGAGTGGGCGAACGTCACACCATGTACACAATTTGTCACGCAAGTGAATGGGCAAATGTCACAACTTGTACACTATTTGTCACGCAAGTGAATGGGCGAACGTCACAACTTGTACACTATTTGTCACGCAAGTGAGTGGGCAAACGTCACAACTTGAACATTATTTGTCACGCAAGTGAGTGGGCAAGTGTCACAGCTTGTACACTATTTGTCGCGCAAGTGAGTGGGCAAACGTCACAACTTGTACACTTTTTGTCACGCAAGTGAGTGGGCAAAGGTCATAACTTGTACATTATTTGTCACGCAAGTGAATGGGCAAATGTCACAACTTGTACACTATTTGTCACGCAAGTGAGTGGGCAAATGTCACACCTTGTACACTATTTGTCACACAAGTGAATGGGCGAACGTCACAACTTGTACACTATTTGTCACGCAAGTGAGTGGGCAAATGTCACACCTTGTACATTATTTGTCACGCAAGTGACTGGGCAAATGTCACACCTTGTACACTATTTGTCACACAAGTGACTGGGCGAACGTCACACCTTGTACACTATTTGCCACGCAAGTGAGTGGGCAAATGTCACACCTTGTACATTATTTGTCACGCAAGTGACTGGGCAAATGTCACACCTTGTACACTATTTGTCACGTAAGTGAGTGGGCAAATGTTATCACTTGTACACTATTTGTCACGTAAGTGAATGGGCAAATGTCACAACTTGTACACTATTTGCCACGCAAGTGAGTGGGCAAATGTCACACCTTGTACATTATTTGTCACGCAAGTGACTGGGCAAATGTCACACCTTGTACACTATTTGTCACGTAAGTGAGTGGGCGAACGTCACAACTTGTACACTATTTGTCACGCAAGTGAGTGGGCAAATGTCACAACTTGTACACTATTTGTCACGTAAGTGAGTGGGCAAATGTCACACCTTGTACACTATTTGTCACGCAAGTGACTGGGCAAATGTCACACCTTGTACACCATTTGTCACGCAAGTGACTGGGCAAATGTCACACCTTGTACACTATTTGTCACACAAGTGACTGGGCGAACGTCAGACCTTGTACACTATTTGCCACGCAAGTGAGTGGGCAAATGTCACACCTTGTACACTATTTGTCACGCAAGTGACTGGGCAAATGTCACACCTTGTACACTATTTGTCACGCAAGTGAGTGGGCAAATGTCACAACTTGTACACTATTTGTCGCGCAAGTGACTGGGCAAATGTCACACCTTGTACATTATTTGTCACGCAAGTGACTGGGCAAATGTCACACCTTGTACACTATTTGTCACACAAGTGAGTGGGCGAACGTTACAACTTGTACACTATTTGTCACGCAAGTGAGTGGGCAAATGTCACACCTTGTACACTATTTGTCGCGCAAGTGAGTGGGCGAACGTTACAACTTGTACACTATTTGTCACGCAAGTGAGTGGGCAAATGTCACACCTTGTACACTATTTGTCACGCAAGTGAGTGGGCAAATGTCACACCTTGTACATTATTTGTCACGCAAGTGAGTAGGCAAATGTCACACCTTGTACACTATTTGTCACGCAAGTGAGTGGGCAAATGTCCCACCTTGTACACTATTTGTCACGCAAGTGAGTAGGCAAATGTCACACCTTGTACACTATTTGTCACGCAAGAGAGTGGGCGAACGTCACACCATGTACACAATTTGTCACGCAAGTGAATGGGCAAATGTCACAACTTGTACACTATTTGTCACGCAAGTGAATGGGCGAACGTCACAACTTGTACACTATTTGTCACGCAAGTGACTGGGCAAATGTCACACCTTGTACACTATTTGTCACGCAAGAGACTGGGCGAACGTCACAACTTGTACACTATTTGTCACGCAAGTGAGTGGGCAAATGTCATCACTTGTACACTATTTGTCACGTAAGTGAGTGAGCAAACGTTACAACTTGTACATTATTTGTCCCGCAAGTGAGTGGGAGAACGTCATAACTTGTACATTATTTGTCACGCAAGTGAATGGGCAAATGTCACAACTTGTACATTATTTGTCACGCAAGTGAGTGGGCAAATGTCATAACTTGTACACTATTTGTCACGCAAGTGAGTGGGCGAACGTCATAACTTGTACACTATTTGTCACGCAAGTGAGTGGGCAAATGTCACAACTTGTACACTATTTGCCACGCAAGTGAGTGGGCGAACGTTACAACTTGTACACTATTTGTCACGCAAGTGAGTGGGCAAATGTCACACCTTTTACACTATTTGTCACACAAGTGAGTGGGCGAACGTTACAACTTGTACACTATTTGTCACGCAAGTGAGTGGGCAAATGTCACACCTTTTACACTATTTGTCACACAAGTGAGTGGGCGAACGTTACAACTTGTACACTATTTGTCACGCAAGTGAGTGGGCAAATGTCACACCTTGTACACTATTTGTCGCGCAAGTGAGTGGGCGAACGTTACAACTTGTACACTATTTGTCACGCAAGTGAGTGGGCAAATGTCACACCTTGTACACTATTTGTCACACAAGTGAGTGGGCAAATGTCACACCTTGTACATTATTTGTCACGCAAGTGAGTAGGCAAATGTCACACCTTGTACACTATTTGTCACGCAAGTGAGTGGGCAAATGTCCCACCTTGTACACTATTTGTCACGCAAGTGAGTGGGCAAATGTCACACCTTGTACACTATTTGTCACGCAAGAGAGTGGGCGAACGTCACACCTTGTACACAATTTATCACGCAAGTGAGTGGGCAAATGTCACACCTTGTACATTATTTGTCACGCAAGTGACTGGGCAAATGTCACACCTTGTACACTATTTGTCACACAAGTGACTGGGCGAACGTCAGACCTTGTACACTATTTGCCACGCAAGTGAGTGGGCAAATGTCACACCTTGTACACTATTTGTCACGCAAGTGACTGGGCAAATGTCACACCTTGTACACTATTTGTCACGCAAGTGAGTGGGCAAATGTCACAACTTGTACACTATTTGTCACGCAAGAGAGTCGGCGAACGTCACACCTTGTACACTATTTGTCACGCAAGTGAGTGGGCGAACGTTACAACTTGTTCACTATTTGTCACGCAAGTGAGTGGGCAAATGTCACACCTTGTACACTATTTGTCACGCAAGTGAGTGGGCAAACGTCACAACTTGTACACTATTTGTCACGCAAGTGAGTGGGCAAACGTCACAACTTGTACACTTTTTGTCACGCAAGTGAGTGGGCAAAGGTCACACCTTGTACACTATTTGTCACGCAAGTGAGTGGGCAAACGTCACAACTTGTACACTATTTGTCACGCAAGTGAGGGGGCAAACGTCACAACTTGTACACTATTTGTCACGCAAGTGAGTGGGCAAATGTCACACCTTGTACACTATTTGTCACGCAAGTGAGTGGGCAAACGTCACAACTTGTACACTATTTGTCACGCAAGTGAGTGGGCAAACGTCACAACTTGTACACTATTTGTCACGCAAGAGAGTGGGCGAACGTCCAACTTGAACACTATTTGTCACGCAAGTGAGTAGGCAAATGTCACAGCTTGTACACTATTTGTCGCGCAAGTGAGTGGGCAAATGTCACACCTTGTACACTATTTGTCACGCAAGTGAGTGGGCAAACGTCACAACTTGAACATTATTTGTCACGCAAGTGAGTGGGCAAGTGTCACAGCTTGTACACTATTTGTCGCGCAAGTGAGTGGGCAAATGTCACACCTTGTACACTATTTGTCACGCAAGTGAGTGGGCAAATGCCACACCTTGTACACTATTTGTCACGCAAGTGAGTGGGCAAATGTCACACCTTGTACACTATTTGTCACGCAAGTGAGTAGGCGAACGTCACAGCCAGCGCAGGTTGAAGATTCTAAGTCAAGCAAAGAGAGGGAAAACCGATATTAATAATATCGTCTGTTGTTCTGAGTATATCTAATGTAATGATAGGGCATCTCTGGAAATAGGAACATTTTAACGCGTTTAAGAAATGGAATGGAAATAATTGTGTGCTGTTAACAGTTTTGTTTGGGACCGCCAAAATTCCCCAGATTTCTTAAGGTTTACTGTCACTGCGCAGCTGGCATCTCCTCGAGGTCAGAGACTTCACTAGCAGCTGTCATCCTACTGCCCTCATACCCCACACAGGTTCCTTTTCAAGACTGATGAATAAGCACGTCTTTGTGTGAAGGCGGTAGCAAGAATGAATGTTGACATAAACAGTGTCTATGAAATGAGATGATGTCTAGGACTTTTATAAAATTCTCTACATGAAAATAATTGGATAAACATCCAGAGTCGTACACTAGCGACAGTAAAATAAAAATAGAATTGTAGAATATGTAGCAGATGTAGATGTAGTAGATGAGTAGTTAGACAGAGTTTGCAGTAGATACATTATGCTCGAAATTTGACCATTATGCTTTTGAGCGTAACTCTAAAAATATCTCCATTATGCTCAAAATTATGCCCGTGTCGTACCGTTAAGCTATAGTGATGCTGTCAAAAAAATCACCCCTCTCCTCAAAAACAAAACTGTCCTTAAGCTTAGAACACAACACCCTTTGTATTTATTTAGTTGTAAAGTCCACAAGGCCACTTACAACGGGTTTTTTTTTTCAACTGATGTTAAAAGTATGTACATTACACCTAGTTAATGAACAAATTCTTAATTCCGGATTATTTTCTCTTACATTTACATTTTTTTTCTACGCAAGGGAAAAAAGAAAAACATATATTATTTACCATTATTCTAAAATTATGCTGACAACCTTTCCAGTATACTGGCATTATGCTGGATGCTCCGACTATGCCATAATGCTCGAAATTATGCCGGCATAATGACCCTAGTTTGCAAGAGTTTGGACTTTCAATCCGTTTTCGCGATAACACTATTTACTTTGGTCGGTGTCTCTGATATAATGAAACAATAAAATAAAGCACACAGTATCCGAAAAGCTATATGGCCTATATATTGTTTATTATTATGATTTGCTACCAAAGGACAAACATTCGCGCAATAAGGACAAACATTGACGCAATAAGATGGAAGTTTATAACGACGGAAAAAAAAACAATAAAAAAACTCAGTCAAACAAATATTTTCATTTTAAGGGTTTTAGACAGGTCTTAGACCACGGCTTCAGTATTTAAGGCTGTCACAGCTACAGTATATCAAGTTTTAGAATTGAAAATTATACGAAGAATTGATATAGGAACCTGATTTATAACGACAGAACACAGGCGCGGGCATCATTAGCTTACAAGAGATTGGGCCTCACGTCATACAAACGTCACCCACTACACAGGTCGTGAGTGTTGCACGTAGACTATGCTAATGTATCTAGAATTTGAAATCCATTTCTTGGCAAATTAGACTATACGATATTGGAATACTATCAGTAAAAAGTGTCAAATATTTAGATAGGAAAAGGCAATCTTAAAACTTTTTAACCCGAGCACATTAATGATTTATTTTGACTAGGAAAGTTTTAGTCATACATTAAAAAAAAACATTGATTTATTTTGACTCGGAAAGTTTTAGTCATAAGGGAAATAATAAAATATTATTTGCAATATGTGCAGAAAGGACGAAATTTGGCGACGGAGAAAATACCCTTTTCTCGGTTATTTAATTTCGCCGATCTATTGTCTCTATTTTATTAAAACAGAGCACGAAGATAAATAAAAGCGATTAATTTTATTTCCTCTAAAACATTTGTGAAAACAATTCCGAAAAATTTCCTTTTTATGCGCTTTGTATTTTCTGCGACTTTCCGTCTTGAGTCAACACTACCGGTGAAGTCCCCCTAAATTAGCCCTTTGTTAGCTATACGTGCTCAAGGAATATTATTTTTTTTATTTATGACATTCATATCAAGAGAGTCTAGAATACAAAATTAGAACAATATTTACTTTTGCAAAAAAAAAAAAATACTCGTCAACCCAAACGAAAGAGCATTTGACAACACACGGTTCTTTGTGCAAAACCCTTAAAAGCATGTATACAGCTGTGATGAGCTCTGCTTCTATCCTTGAATTAATATAATATAATGCAAAACGGGCGTTCTCTGTGTCTTTTATTTACAAAACATGTTTTCTCGATTGCCCTGGACAACTACCATGTGTTTTGTCTTTTTTGTGAAGAGTCTTCCCAATTCGTGCTTCCTCCAGATAGCCAGAGACCGGCTTTTAACCAAAAGCATGTTGTCATTTCAGAAGGAGTTGTGTCCTCTCATATCTGTTACGAGAGTCTAATTTGTTAATTCATCCAGTATCGTATCCTTGAAAGAAAAATATAATCTCCATTTGCTGGCGGGCTCTTTGCGCTTTGCGAATAAATAGAGATAACTGCTACGAAACCCGCGGCGATTCCACTCTAATCGCAAAACTCCCCCGAACAATAAAAGTTTGTAAGAAGGCTAGCGTCGTTGTGGCTCTTTCTATTTCGGCAAACACCTCTGCTAGCCCGCTCCGATGCTTACTTCATTACAGTTCTATAACCAAAGTCGCCTTCTCGCTTTCTCCACTAGAGTTCTGTAACTGAAGTTTCCTTCTCGCTT